>NW_020837945.1:52921845-52925103 GCF_003676395.1 Aethalodelphis obliquidens
TCCAGAGACGGGCGCGAGCCGCGGCTGAAAGCGCGGAATCCAGAGACGGGCGCGAGCCGCGGCTGAAAGCGCGGACCCCAGAGGCGGGCGGGAGAAGTTAGGGCTGCTGCTGCCGCCACCGAGGGGCCTGTGTGCGAGCACGGGTCACTCTCCACACCCCTCTTCCGCGGAGCCTGTGCAGCCCGCCACTGCCGGGTTCCCGGGATCCAGGGACAACTTCCCCGGGAGAGCGCACAGCGCGCCTCAGGCTGGTGCAAAGTCACGCCGGCCTTTGCCACCGCAGGCCCGCCCCGCACTCTGTGCCCCTCCGTCCCCGCCGGCCTGAGTGCGCCAGAGCCCCCAATCAGCGGCTCTTTTAACCCCATCCTGTCTGAGCAAAAGACAGACGCCCTCCAGCGATCTACACGCAGAGGCAGGGCCAAATCCAAAGCTTAGCCCTGGGAGCTGTGAGAACAAAGAAGAGAAAGGGAAATCTCTCCCAGCAGCCTCAGAAGCAGCGGATTAAAGCTCCACAATCAACTTGATGTACCCTGCATCTGTGGAATACCTGAATAGACAACCAATCATCCCAAATTAAGGAAGTGGACTTTAGGAGCAAGATCTATGATTTTTTCCCCTTTCCTCTTTTTGTGAATGTGTATGTGTATGCTTCTGTGTGAGATCTTGTCTGTATAGTCTTGCTTCCACCATTTGTCCTAGGGTTCTATCCGTCCATGTTTTTTTTAATTTTTTTTTCTTAATAATTAATTTTAAAAACCTTATTATACTTTACCTTCGTTCTTTCTTTCTTTCTTTCTGTCCTTCCTTCCCTCCTTTAGACAACGAATCATCCCAAATTGAGGAGGTGGTCTCTGACAGCAAGATTTAGGATTTTTCCCCATTTACCTCTTTTAGTGAGGGTGTATGTGTATGCTTCTGTGTAAGATTTTGTCGGTATAGCTTTGCTTCCAACATTTGTCCTAAGGTTCTTTCCGTCCCTTTTTTTTTTTTTTTTTCTTCTAAATAAGAATTTTTTAATTCAATAACTTTATTATACTTTATTTTATTTTTACTGTATCTTCTTTCTTTCTGTCTTTTTTCCTTCTTTCCCGCCTTCCTTCCTTCCTCCCTCCCTCCCTCCTTTCTTTCCTTCTTGCCTTCTTTCCTTCTTTGCTTCTTTCTTTCTTTCTTCCTTCCTTCCGACCCTCCTTTCCTTCTTTCTTTCCTCATACTTCTACTAATTCCCTCTACTTTTTTTCCCTTTTATCCTGAGCCTGTGGATGAAAAGCTTTTGGTGCTCCAGCCAGGAGGCAGGGCTCTGCCTCTGAGGTAGGACAGCCAACTTCAGGACACTGATCAACAAGAGACCTCTCAGCTCCACATAATATCAAACGGCGAAAATCTCCCAGAGACCTCCATCTTAACACCAGCACCCAGCTTCACTCAACGACCAGCAAGCCACAGTGCTGGAAAACCTATGCCAAACAACTAGCAAAACAGGAACACAACACCACCCATTAGCAGAGAGGCTGCCTGAAATCATAATAAGGCCACAGACACCCCCAAACACACCACCAGACGTGAACCTGCCCACTAGAGAGACAAGATCCAGCCTCATCCAGCACAACACAGGCACTAGCCCCCTCCACCAGGAAGCCTACACAACCCACTGAACCAACCTTAGCCACTGGAGACAGACATCAAAAACAGGAGGAACTACGAACCTGCAGCCTGCAAAAGGAGACCCCAAACACAGTAAGATAAGCAAAATGAGAAGACAGAAAAACACACAGCAGATAAAGGAGCAAGATAAAAATGCACCAGACCTAACAAATGAAGAGGAAATAGGCAGTCTACCTGAAAGAGAATTCAGAATAATGATAGTAAGGTTGATCCGAAATCTTGGAGATAGAATGGACAATAGATTGGACAAAATGCAAGAATCAGTTAACAAGGACCTAGAAGAACTAAAGATGAAACAAGCAACGATGAACAACACAATAAATGAAATTAAAAGTACTCTAGATGGGATCAATAGCAGAATAACTGAGGCAGAAGAACGGATAAGTGACCTGGAAGATAAAATAGTGGAAATAACTACTGCAGAGCAGAATAAAGAAAAAAGAATGAAAAGAACTGAGGACAGTCTCAGAGACCTCTGGGACAACATTAAACGCACCAACATTCGAATTATAGGGGTTCCAGAAGAAGAAGAGAAAAAGAAAGGGACTGAGAAAATATTTGAAGAGATTATAGTTGAAAACTTCCCTAATATGGGAAAGGAAATAGTTAATCAAGTCCAGGAAGCACAGAGAGTCCCATACAAGATAAATACAAGGAGAAATACGCCAAGACACATATTAATCAAACTGTCAAAAATTAAATACAAAGAAAGCATATTAAAAGCAGCAAGGGAAAAACAACAAATAACACATAAGGGAATCCCCATAAGGTTAACAGCTGATCTCTCAGCAGAAACCCTACAAGCCAGAAGGGAGTGGCAGGACATACTGAAAGTGATGAAGGAGAAAAACATGCAGCCAAGACTACTCTACCCAGCAAGGATCTCATTCAGATTTGATGGAGAAATTAAAACCTTTACAGACAAGCAAAAGCTGAGAGAGTTCAGCACCACCAAACCAGCTTTACAACAAATGCTAAAGGATCTTCTCTAGGCAAGAAACACAAGAGAAGGAAAAGACCTATAATAACGAACCCAAAACAATTTAGAAAATGGGAATAGGAACATACATATCTATAATTACCTTAAATGTAAATGGACTAAATGCTCCCACCAAAAGACACAGATTAGCTGAATGGATACAAAAACAAGACCCTTATATATGCTGTCTACAAGAGACCCACTTCAGACCTAGAGACACATACAGACTGAAAGTAAGGGGATGGAAAAAGATATTCCATGCAAATGGAAGCCAAAAGAAAGCTGGAGTAGCAATTCTCATATCAGACAAAATAGACTTTAAAATAAGGACTATTAAAAGAGACAAAGAAGGACACTACATAATGATCAAGGGATCGATCCAAGAAGAAGATATAACAATTGTAAATATTTATGCACCCAACATAGGAGCACCTCAATACATAAGGCAAATACTAACAGCCATAAAAGGGGAAATCGACAGTAACACATTCATAGTAGGGGACTTAAACACCCCACTTTCACCAATGGACAGATCATCCAAAATGAAAATAAATAAGGAAACACAAGCTTTAAATGATACATTAAACAAGATGGACTTAATTGATATTTATAGGACA
>NW_020837945.1:52925203-52925844 GCF_003676395.1 Aethalodelphis obliquidens
GCCATGAGACTAGATATCAATTACAGGAAAAGATCTGTAAAAAATACAAACACATGGAGGCTAAACAATACACTACTTAATAATGAAGAGATCACTGAAGAAATCAAAGAGGAAATCAAAAAATACCTAGAAACAAATGACAATGGAGACACAACGACCCAAAACCTATGGGATGCAGCAAAAGCAGTTCTAAGGGGGAAGTTTATAGCAATACAAGCCCACCTTAAGAAGCAGGAAACATCTCGAATAAACAACCTAACCTTGCACCTCAAGCAATTAGAGAAAGAAGAACAAAAAAACCCCAAAGCTAGCAGAAGGAAAGAAATCATAAAACTCAGATCAGAAATAAATGAAAAAGAAATGAAGGAAACAATAGCAAAGATCAATAAAACTAAAAGCTGGTTCTTTGAGAAGATAAACAAAATAGATAAACCACTAGCCAGACTCATCAAGAAAAAAAGGGAGAAGACTCAAATCAATAGAATTAGAAATGAAAAAGGAGAGGTAACAACTGACACTGCAGAGATAAAAGAGATCATGAGAGATTACTACAAGCACCTCTATGCCAATAAAATGGACAATCTGGAAGAAATGGACAAATTCTTAGAAATGCACAACCTGCCAAGACTGAATCAGGAAGA
>NW_020837945.1:52940844-52941855 GCF_003676395.1 Aethalodelphis obliquidens
AAAACAAACAACCCAATCCAAAAATGGGCAGAAGACCTAAATAGACATTTCTCCAAAGAAGATATACAGACTGCCAACAAACACATGAAAGAATGCTCAACATCATTAATCATTAGAGAAATGCAAATCAAAACTACAATGAGATATCATCTCACACCAGTCAGAATGGCCATCATCAAAAAATCTAGAAACAATAAATGCTGGAGAGGGTGTGGAGAAAAGGGAACCCTCTTGCACTGCTGGTGGGAATGTGAATTGGTTCAGCCACTATGGAGAACAGTATGGAGGTTCCTTAAAAAACTACAAATAGAACTACCATATGACCCAGCAATCCCACTACTGGGCATATACCCTGAGGAAACCAAAATTCAAAAAGAGTCATGTACCAAAATGTTCATTGCAGCTCTATTTACAATAGCCCGGAGATGGAAACAACCTAAGTGCCCATCATCGGATGAATGGATAAAGAAGATGTGGCACATATATACAATGGAATATTACTCAGCCATAAAAAGAAACGAAATTGAGCTATTTGTAATGAGGTGGATAGACCTAGAGTCTGTCATACAGAGTGAAGTAAGTCAGAAAGAAAAAGACAAATACCGTATGCTAACACATATATATGGAATTTAAGAAAAAAATGTCATGAAGAACCTAGGGGTAAAGCAGGAATAAAGACGCAGACCTCTTAGAGAACGGACTTGAGGTTATGGGGAGGGGGAAGGGTGAGCTGTGACAGGGCGAGAGAGAGTCATGGGCATATACACACTAACAAACGCAGTAAGGTAGATAGCTAGTGGGAAGTAGCCGCATGGCACAGGGATATTGGCTCGGTGCTTTGTGACAGCCTGGAGGGGTGGGATGGGGAGGGTGGGAGGGAGGGAGACGCAACAGGGAAGACATATGGGAACATATGTTTATGTATGACTGATTCACTTTGTTATAAAGCAGAAACTAACACACCATTGTAAAGCAATTATACCCCAATAAAGATGTTAAAAAAAAAAAAAA
>NW_020837945.1:52941955-52959913 GCF_003676395.1 Aethalodelphis obliquidens
AAAAAAAAAAAAGAAAGGATCATTTAACGAAGATAAAAAGGGGTCAGTTTACCAAGAAGACACACCACCAGTCCTAACAGCAGAGCTTCAAAATACATGAAGAAAAATGTGATAGAATTGAAAGGAAAAATGAAGAAACTATAGTGATAGTTGGAGACTTGAATACTGCTTTCTCAGAAATTAGACAGTAAATCAATAATGTCATAGAAGAATTGGCCAACGTTATCTACCAAGTAAGCCAAACTGATGTTTATAGAACACTCTATTCAAGAACAATAAATACATGGTATTTTAAAATACACATAAAGATATAAATATATATATTTTTTTCCCCCAGCTTTATCGAGATATAATTGACATATAACACCTTGTAAGTTTAATGTATACAAGGTGTTAACTTGAGCCACATATATATTGTAAAATGATGACCAGCACAGCATTAGCTAATGCCTCCATCATGTCACATAGTTATCTTGTGCCTTTTTTGAAGTGAAAACATTTCAGATTTACTCTCTTACCAACTCTCAAGAATATAAAACAGTATTGTTAACTATAACCACCATGCTGTACATTAGATCCCCAGAACCTATTCATCTTATAGCTGAAGGTTTATACTCTGTGATCAACATCTCCCCATTCCCCTCACCAACCAGCCGCTAGTAACCACTATTCTTGTCTCTGTTTCTGTGAATTTGGCTTTTTTAGATTCCACACAGAAGTAACATCACATAGTATTTATCTTTCCTGTCTGACTTATTTCACTTAGCATAAAGCCCTCAAGGTCCATCCACACTATTACCAATAGCAGGATGTCTTTCTCAAGGCTGAATAACATTCCACTGTATATGTACACTGCATTATCTTTATCCAGTCATCCATTGATCAACATTTAGGTTGTCTCCATAACTTGGCTCTTGTGAATAATGCTTCAGTAAACATGGGAGTGTAAATATCTTTTTGATATCTTGTTTTCATTTCCTTTGCATATATACTCAGAAGTGGGATGGCTGGACCATAGGGTGGTTCTTTTTTAAATTTTTTTGAGGTCTCCCACACTGTTTTCCATAGTGGCTACACCCACGTGTATTCCCACCAACAGCGCACAAGAGTTCCCCTTTCTCCACATCCTTGCCAACACTTGCTACCTCTTGTCTTTGTGATGACAGCCATTCTAACAGTGATATCTTATTGTAATTTTGATTTGCACTTCCCTGATGATTAGTGATGTTGAACACCTTTTCATATATCTGTTGGCCATGTGTATCTTCTTTGGAAAAACGACTATTCAGTTCCTCTGTCAACTTTTTAATCAGATTCTTGGTTTGTTGCTATTGAGTTGTACAAGTTCTTTAATATTTTGGATATTAACCCCTTATCAGACTTATGATGTACAAATATTTTCTCCCATTCCATAGGTAGCCTTTTCATTTTGATGATGGTTTCATTTGCTTTGCAGAAGCTTTTTAGACTGATGTAGTCCCACTTGTTTATTTTTGCTTTTATAATAAAATCCACAAAAATCATTGCCAAGGGCATTGTCAAGGAGGTTACCGATTGTGTTTTATTCTAGGAGTTTTATGGTTTCAGGGCTTACATTCACATCTTTAATTCATTTTGAGTTGATGTTTGTGAGTGGTGTAAGATAGAGTTCAATTTCTTTTCTTTTTCTTTTCTTCTGTATGTATCTGTCCAGTTTTCTCAACACCATTTATTGAAGAGACCATCCTTTCCCCATTGTATGTTCTTCACTACTTTATGATAAATTAATTAACCAAATATGCATGGGTTTATTTCTTGGCTCTTTATTCTGTTCCATTGATCTATGTGTCTGTTTTTACACCAATAGCGTATTTCTTGTGATTACTATTGCTTTGCAATATAGTTTGAAATCAGGAAACATAATGTCTCCAGCTTTGTTCTTCTTTCTCAAGATTGCTTTGGCTATTTAGGATCTTCTGTGGTTTCATTCAAATTTTGGGGTTGATTTTTCTATTTCTGTGATAAATGCCATTTGAACATTGATAGGGGTTGCATTGAATCTATAGATAGCTTTGGGTAGTGTGGACACTTTTACAATACTCATTCTTCTAATCCATGAGCAGGGAATATCTATTTATTTGTGTCTTCTTGAATTTCTTTCATCAGTGTCATAGATTTCAGTGTACAGATCTGTAACCTTTTTGGTTAAATTTAATCCTATTTTATTCTTTTTGCTATTTTAAAGGGATTGTTTTCTTAATTCTCTTTCTGATAGTTTGTTGTTAGTGTATAGAAATACAACTGATTTTTTTTAAACATCTTTATTGGAGTATAACTGCTTTACAACGGTTTGTTAGTTTCTGCTTTATAACAAAGTGAATCAGCTATACATATACATATATCCCCATATCTCCTGCCTCTTGCATCTCTGTCTCACCCTCCCTATACCACCTCTCTAGATGGTCACAAAGCACTGACCTGATCTCCCTGTGCTATGCAGCTGCTTCCCACTAGCTATCTATTTTACATTTGGTGGTATATATTAGTCCATGCCACTCTCTCACTTCGTCCCACCTTACCCTTCCCCCTCCCCGTGTCCTCAAGTCCATTCTCTACATCTGTGTCTTTATTCCTGTCCTGCCTCTAGGTTCTTCATAACCATTTTTTTTTAGATTCCATGTATATGTGTTAGCATACGGTATTTGTTTTTCTCTTTCTGACTTACTTCACTCTGTAGGACAGACTCTAGGTCCATCCACCTCACTACAAATAACTCAGTTTCATTTCTTTTTATGGCTGAGTAATATTCCATTGTATATATGTGCCACATCTCCTTTATACATTCCTCTGTCTATGGATGCTTACGTTGCTTCCATATCCTGGATATTATAAATAGGGCTGCAGTGAAAACTGTGGTACATGACTCTTTTTGAATTATGGTTTTCTCAGGGTATATGCCCAGTAGTGGGATTGCTGGGTCATATGGTAGTTCTATTTTTAGTTTTTTAAGGAACCTCCATACTGTTCTCCATAGTGGCCATATCAATTTACATTCCCACCAACAGTGCAAGAGGGCTCCCTTTTCTCCACACCCTCTCCAGCATTTATTGTTTCTAGATTTTTTCACGATAGCCATTCTGACTGGTGTGAGGTGATACCTCATTGCAGTTTGGATTTGCATTTCTCTAATGATTAGTGATGTTGAGCATTCTTTCATGCATTTGTTGGCAATCTCTATATGTTCTTTGGAGAGATGTGTATTTAAGTCTTCTGCCCGTTTCTGGATTGAGTTGTTTGTTTTTTTGATGTTGAGCTGCTTGTAAATTCTGAAGATTAATCCTTTGTCAGTTGTTTCATTTGCAAATATTTTCTCCCATTCTGAGGGTTGTCTTTTCATCTCGTTTATGATTTCCTTTGCTGTGTAAAAGTTTTAAGTTTCATTAGGTCCCATTTGTTTATTTTTGTTTTTATTTCCATTTCTCTAGGAGGTGGGTCAAAAGGATCTTGCTGTGATTTATGTCATAGAGTGTTCTGCCTATGTTTTCCTCTAAGAGTTTGATAGTGTCTGGCCTTGCATTTAGATCATTAATCCATTTTGAGTTTATTTTTGTGTATGGTGTTAGTGAGTGTTCTAATTTCATTCTTTTACATGTAGCTGTCCAGTTTTCCCAGCACAAATAATTGAAGAGGCTGTCTTTTCTCCATTGTATATTCTGGCCTCCTTTATCAAAAATAAGGTGACTGTATGTGTGGGTTTATCTCTGGGCTTTCTATCCTGTTTCATTGATCTATATCTCTGTTTTTGTGCCAGTACCATATTGTCTTGATTACTGTAGCTTTGTAGTATAGTCTGAAGTCCGGGAACCTGATTCCTCCAGCTCCATTTTTCTTTCTCAAGATTGCTTTAGCTATTCAGGGTCTTTTGTGTTTTGATACAAATTGTGAAATTTTTTGTATAGTTCTGTGAAAAATGCTGTTGGTAGTTTGATAGGGATTGCATTGAACCTGTAGATTACTTTGGGTAGTATAGTCATTTCCACAATGTTGATTCTTTCAACCCAAGAACATAGTATATCTCTCCATCTGTTTGTATCATCTTTGATTTCTTTCATCAGTGTCTTATAGTTTTCTGCATACAGATCTTTTGTCTCCTTAGGTAGGTTTAGCCCTAGGTATTTTATTCTTTTTGTTGCAATGGTAAATGGGAGTGTTTTGTTTCAAATTTTTCATCACTAGTGTATAGGAATGCAATAGATTTCTATGCATTAATTTTGCATCCTGCTACTTTACCAAATTCATTGATTAACTCTAGTAGTTTTCTGGTAGCATCTTGAGGATTCTCTATGTATAGTATCATGTCATCTGCAAACAGTGACAGCTTTACTTCTTTTCCAATTTGGATTCCTTTTATTTCTTTTTCTTCTCTGATTGCTGTGGCTAAAACTTCCAAAACTATGTTGAATAATAGTGGTGAGAGTGGACAACCTTATCCTGTTCCTGATCTTAGTGGAAATGGTTTCAGTTTTTCACCACTGAGAACGATGTTGGCTGTGGGTTTGTCGTGTATGGCCTTTATTATGTTGAGGTAAGTTGCCTCTATGCCTACTTTCTGGAGGGTTTTTATCATAAATGGTGTTGAATATTGTCAAAAGCATTTTCTGCATCTATTGTGATGATCATATGGTTTTTATCCTTCAATTTGTTAATTTGGTGTATCACATTGATTGATTTGTGTATATTGAAGAATCCTTGCATTCCTGGGATAAACCCCACTTGATCATGGTGTATGATCCTTTTAATGTGCTGTTGGATTCTGTTTGCTAGTATTTTGTTGAGGATTTTTCCCTCTATGTTCATCAGTGATATTGGCCTGTAGTGTTCTTTCTTTGTGACATCTTTGGTTTTGGTATCAGGGTGATGGTGGCCTCGTAGAATGAGTTTGGGAGTGTTCCTCCCTCTGCTACATTTTGGAAGAGTTTGAGAAGGATAGGTGTTAGCTCTTCTCTAAATGTTTGATAGAATTCGCCTGTGAAGCCATCTGGTCCTGGGCTTTTGTTTTTTGGAAGATTTTTAATTACAGTCCCAATTTCACTGCTTGTGATTGGTCTGTTTGTATTTTCTGTTTCTTCCTGGTTTGGAAGGTTGTGTTTTTCTAAGAATGTGTCCATTTGTTCCAGGTTGTCCATTTTATTGGCATAGAGTTGCTTGTAGTAATCTCTCATGATCCTTTGTATTTCTGCAGTGTCAGTTGTCACTTATCCTTTTCCATTTCTAATTCTATTGATTTGTGTCTTCTCCCTTTTCTTGATGAGATAGGCTAATGGTTTATCAATTTTGTTTATCTTGTCAAAGAACCAGCTTTTAGTTTTATTGATCTTTGCTACTGTTTCCTTCATTTCTTTTGCATTTATTTCTGATCTGATCTTTATGATTTCTTTCCTTCTGCTAACTTTGGAGATTTTTGTTCTTCTTTCTCTAATTGCTTTAGGTGTAAGGTTAGGTTGTTTATTTGAGATGTTTCCTGTTTCTTGAGGTAGGATTTTATTGCTATAAATTTCACTCTTAGAACTGCTTTTGCTGCATCCCATAGGTTTTGGGTTGTTGTATTGTCATTTGTATCTAGGTATTTTTTGATTCCCTCTTTGATTTCTTCAGTGATGTCTTGGTTATTAAGTAGTGTATTGTTTAGTCTCTATGTATTTGTATTTTTTACAGAGTTTTTCCTGTAATTGATTTCTAGTCTCATAGCATTTGGGTTGGAAAATATACTTGATATGATTTCAATTCTCTTAAATTTACCAAGGCTTGATTTGTGACCGAAGATATGGTCTATTCTGGAGAATGTTCCATGAGCACTTGAGAAGAAAATGTATTCTGTTGTTTTTGGATGGAATGTCCTATAAACATCAATTAAGTCCATCTTGTTGAATGTGTCATTTAAAGCTTGTGTTTCCTTATTTGTTTTCATTTTGGATGATCTGTCCACTGGTGAAAGTGGGGTGTTAAAGTCCCCTACTATGACTGTGTTACTTTTAGTTTCCCCTTTTATGGCTGTTAGCATTTGCCTTATGTATTGAGGTGCTCCTACGTTGGGTGCATAAATATTTACAATTGTTATATCTTCTTCTTGGATCAATCCCTTGATCATTATGTAGTGTCCTTCTTTGTCTCTTATAATAGTCTTTATTTTAAAGTCTATTTGTCTGATATGAGAACTGCTACTCCAGCTTTCTTTGGATTTCCATTTGCATGGAATATCTTTTTCCATCCCCTCACTATCAGTCTGTATGTGTCCCTAGGTCTGAAGTGGGTCTCTTGTAGACAACATATATACGTGTCTTGTTTTTGTATCCATTCAGCCAGTCTATGTCTTTTGGTTGGAGCATTTAATCCATTTACATTTAAGGTAATTATTGATATGTATGTTCCTATTACCATTTTCTTAATGTTTTGGGTTTGTAATTGTTGTCTTTTCCTTCTCTTGTGTTTCCTGCGTAGAGAAGTTCCTTTAGCATTTGTTGTAGAACTGGTTGCGTGGTGCTGAATTCTCTTAGCTTTTGCTTGTCTGTAGAGGTTTTAATTTCTCTGTTTAATCTGAATGAGATCCTTGCTGGGTAGAGTAATCTTGGTTGTAGGTTTTTCCCTTTCATCTCTTTAAATATGTCCTGCCACTCTCTTCAGGCTTGCAGAGTTTCTGCTGAAAGATCAGCTGTTAACCTTATGGGGATTCCTTTGTATGTTATTTGTTGTTTTTCCCTTGCTGCTTTTTATATTTTTTCTTTGTAGTTAATTTTTGATTGTTTGATTAATGTGTGTCTTGGCGTGTTTCTCCTTGGATTTATCCCATATGGGATGTTCTGTGCTTCCTGGATTTGATTAACTATTTCCTTTCGCATATTAGGGAAATTTTCAACTCTAATCTCTTCAAATATTTTCTCAGTCCCTTTCTTTTTCTATTGTTCTTCTGGGACCCCTAGCATTCAAATGTTGGTATGTTTCATGTTGTCCCAGAGGTCTCTGAGGCTGTCCTCAAGTCTTTTCATTCTTTTTTCTTTATTCTGCTCTGCAATAGTTATTTCCACTATTTTATCTTCCAGGTCACTTATCCGTTCTTCTGCCTCAGTTATTCTGCTATTGATTCCTTCTGGAGAATTTAAAATTTCATTTATTGTGTTGTTCATCATTGTTTGCTCTTTAGTTCTTCTAGGTCCTTGTTAAATGTTTCTTGTATTTTCCCCATTCTATTTCCAAGATTTTGGATCATCTTTATTATCATTACTCTGAATTCTTTTTCAGGTAATCTACCTATTTCCTCTTCATTTGTTTGGTCTGGTGGGTTTTTACCTTGCTCCTTCATCTGCTGTGTGTTTCTCAGTCTTCTCATTTTGCTTAACTTACTGTATTTGGGGTCTCCTTTTTGCAGGCTGCAGGTTCGTAGTTCCCCTTGTTTTTGGTGTCTGCCCCCAGTGGCTAAGGTTGGTTCAGTGTGTTGTTAGGCTTCCTGGTGGAAGGGACTGGTGCCCGTGTTCTGGAGGATTAGGCTGGATCTTGTCTTTCTGGTGGGCAGGACCACTTCTGGCAGTGCGTTTCGGGGTGTCTGTGACCTTATTGTGATTTTAGGCAGGCTCTCTGCTAATGGGTAGGGTTGTGTTCCTGTCTTATTAGTTGTTTGGAATAGGGTGTCCAGTGCTGTAGCTTACTGGTTGTTGAGTGGAGCTGGGTCTTAGCATTGAGATGGAGATCTCTAGGAGAGCTTTCGCTGTTAAATATTACATGGAGCTGGGAGGTTTCTGGTGGTCCAATGTCCTGAACTCGGCTCTCCCACCTCAGAGGCACAGGACTGACACCCGGCCGGAGCACCAAGACTCTGTCAGCCAGACGGCTATCATGGCCACTGGGCAGTTGGAGGCTGGCAGGTGAGCAAGGACCCACACGCACACCGGCGCCCAACTGCGCCTCATACGAGCGGCACTCCCAGGTTAAATCATCCAGGAAGCCTCTCCCCCATGCCACAACTGATTTTTTTATATTGATTTTTATCCTGCGACTTTACTGAATTTGTTTATTATTTCTAACAGCTTTTTGGTAGAGTTTTTAGGAGACCTTAGGGCCTCCTATATATAATTTCATGTCATCTGCAGATAGAGATGATTTTACTTCTTCCTTTTGAATTTGGATGCCTTTTCTTTCTCCCCACCCCCCCCCCAATTATTCTGTCTGGGACTTCCAGTACTATGCTGAGTAAAGATTACAAGAGTAGGCATCCTTGTCTTGTTCCTGACCTTAGAGGAAAAACTTTTAGCATTACACTGTTGAATATTTTAGCTATGGCCTTGTCATGTACGGCCTTTTTTTGTGTTAGGTAGGTTCCCTCTACACACAGTTTGTTGAGAGTTTTTTTTTAAATCATGAATGGGTGTTGAAGTTTGTCAAATGCTTTTTCTACATATATTGAGATGATTATATGATTTGATCCTTCATTTTGTTAATGTGGTGTATCACATTGATTAATTTGCAGATGTTGATCCATCCCTGCCTCCCTGGAATAAATTCCATTTGATCATGGTGTATGATCCTTTGATGTACTGTTGAATTTCGTTTGCTGATATCTTGTTGAGGAGTTTTGTGTCTATGTGCATCTAGAAGTATTGGCCTGTAGTTTTCTTTTCTTGTTTCCTTGTCTGGTTTTGGTATCATGGTAATGCCATTCTCATAATATACATGTGGATGTCTTCCCACCTCTTCTATTTTTTAGAAGAATTAATACAGATCCATATTTAATGCAAATCCTTCCCAAAATGTTTGGAAGAATTTACCAGTGAAACCATCTGGTCTGAGACTTTTCTTTGTTGGAAGGTTTTTGATTACTGATTCAACCTCCATACTAGCAATTGGTCTATTCTCATTTTCTCTTTCTTCAAGATTCTGCTTTGATATGTTGTATATATCTAGGAATTTATCCATTCCTTCTAGATTGTCCAGTTTGTTGGCATATAATTATTTATAGTAGTCTCTTACAATCCTTTGTGTGATATCTATCATTTATAATTTTATTTATTTGAATCCTCTCTTTTTTTTTCCTGGTTAGTTTAGCTAAAGGTTTGCTATTTTATCTTTTCAAAAAATAAAAACTGCTCTTAGTTTTCTTGATCTTTCCTATTGACCTTTCAGTCTTTATTTCATTTATCTCCTATCTGATCTTAGTTATTTTTTTCCCACTACTAACTTTGGGCTTATGTTTGTTCTTCTTTTTCTAGTTCCCTGAGGTGTAAAGTTAGGTTGTCTAAGATCTTTCTTTTTTCTTAATGTAGGCATTTATTGCACACTTTTAGTTTTGGAAGGGACCTTACAGATCACATTGTCAGCTTTTCTTTATAGGACATATGCCACTTGATCATCCAGTGATGGGGAGCTCATGGACTTGAAATGAAACAAATCTCAATTTCAAGTATTTACTAAACATAAGAATGTCTTCCCTAATATTGAAATGAGATTTCCTTCTGAGCTTCTATTCACTGGTCTATGCTTTAAGATTACCAATTATAAAGCAATTCTGTTAGTATTTTTACAAGAGCTTACTTGTTACATTTTATGATAGCGTTCACATCCCCAGCTAAGGATTTCTAGTTCCAGAATTAACATCCTGGATACTTTAGATACTTCTTACATAATATGGCAAGGTCCCTTTTGTAGTCTAGCCACCATGCTCAAAACTTTCTACAGCTTTATCACAGTACATTTTAAAACATGGTAACCAGATATAAATATATTATATGGGATATGACCAAGATGAGTACAGTGGTCTAAGTATGTTCTTTCTTCTTCTCTTAGTATAAATTAGATTTTCATGAGTATTTTTGGCAACTCACTACACATGGTGGCATATATTAAGTTTCAGTTAACTTAAGTGCTTACTATTTTTTCCAAGTGAGCTGTTTAATTGCTTTACTTGAAAAATAATGTAGAATTTTGAATTTTTACCTTGATTGTTTTGACTTTGATCTTGATTCTTATGATTCTAGATGACTGTATATTATCTATGTATTTATATGGGAATAAAACAGTGTGAAGTGGTGAATCTTCTTCTGTCCCATTAAAAAATGACCTATAAGTTGTTAATAATTTTTTTGTAAGATTATTTGGCTATGAACCTATGTAACTGCATATGTTGTTCTAGCTTATCTTCAGGGAAGAATTCTCCAAATGCCTATTGAAAAGACTGTCATGTCTTTAGTGAATCCATTCTGCTTCCTGATAAGCACCAGGTTCCTCTGTTAAATATTAACAAGTTATGGACTTAAATTCTACCTAAATACTTTTAGGTGTATATGTCATACTTTTTGAATCTGTAGCTAGAATTCAAATTTATCATTAAGATAATTAATATTTTATTAATAATAATTTGTAAAATAATATAATAATTTAAAAGAATAATAATTTTATCATTTTTGAGGCCAACAAAATAAATAAAAATATAACCTTCATCAAAACTATCATTAAATGACCTTCCTACAATGATGTATGCACATTCCTTTCCATACCCTGAAATATAATTTAGCATAGGTTGCATGAGGCTTGAATCTTAAAACAGGAGTTTAAATTTGACGGGAGTCACCTAGAATGTTTGTGATCCTCGTTAAATGCCTTATATTCTTGGGACCTTGGTCTGTGAGGATGATGAATATGAAAGCATTGGTGGTGACAACCACAAATCTTGGATTCAAACATCTGTTTATGACATATACTATACCTATGTGCACATTTTTTTTCCCTTAAACTCTCCAAGATAATTAATTTTATGGATATTGCTGACTAGCACATTTCCTCCACCCCCATTCCCTGTATTCTTAGGAATATCTACTATTAGCCACACAACTAAAGTACTTAATTAAAGGAAAACACCATCTAAATTATCAAAAATTAACACACCATCTACGCATAAACTCAGAATTCCGGAAAAAACTCTATCTGCAAGTCAATAAGTTTACTGAAGCCAATGGTTTATGCTTTTTTCTCATGCAATTTAGTGAGGGTTGATATATATACCTTTGCCTCTTTATTCAGTGTCTCAGCATTTCCTAAAATTTTACTGCATGAAAACAGTAAACCCAGGAATATTCTTTTGAATTCACCTAGTTGCTCCAGTTCTTTCCTCTTTTGCCACTGGCCCCAGAACATTGTGTTTTTGGATTGCATCCCTTCCTTTGCCAAAGGTCACACATTACTCCTGACTATCTATGCCAATTTTACATCTGCAACATTTTGTCTACAAAAGTCCTCTCTAAATCAGCAGATAGAGTGGGCCTTAACTCCTTTTAACGGCAATTGCTGTCATCTTTCTGGTAATCTCATATTCTTTTCTCTGAGAGAGAGGAAATCAGTCTTTCAACAGAACGTTTTAGAATTTAGTTATAAATCCATCTAACTGCCCACCATTTTAGAGTTTAGAAGTATGTTTTGGTAAAGTTTCAAAAGAAGGAAGCATAGCTGATGGTAAGATTGGTGAAGCTTTGGACAATATACCTATAAGTAATTCTTCAAGAATGTCATCTATTATGAGGCTAACACCTCATGTTATTCTCTCGTAAGCCACCGGTTTCACAACATTGGCAAGCATCCTTCACTTCCCTTCTAACATCTCCAGTCGCTCAATTGCAACACATAGAAAGCAGTGTTTTAAAGGACAAAAAGCCATATTCAGCCCACAATTTTGGCTTGCTTTCCCTATTACTTTCCATCAGAATTATGCAATCTTTGGGTTGTTACAGAAAATATGAAAATGATCATCATCCGTATAGGACCCTGTCCAACATGCTTTAAGGATTTTTAATCACAATCCAGCTTGTGTTTGAGTTTTGCACGCAACCTCCACTGGAGAAAGATGTAAGCACTAAAGGATGGCAATGGCTTTCTTATCAGATGTCAGAAAAAAGAAAACTTGTTTTGTTATTTTCACCAAAGGGAAAATTCTTTAACTAAGCAGACTGAACTATGGATCTTTGGTATTATGAAGGACACTACAGAGTGTGTGTCTTTGATATAAGCCTAAACCTTTTAAATAAAATATTATTTCAGCTGATTGAACTGGGGATTACTGGTTATATGAAGGGCACAATAAAGTTGTGTGTCTCCATTACAAACCTAAATCTTTTTTTAATAGAGTGTTTGGACCATCATGTTTTCACATTTGCTTCTGAATAGGTAATGACTACCAATCATGCTCTTTTATAATAAATTATCAGTATGATCCCTAAACGCCCTTGCATTAAAATGTGAGAATGAGTGGGAGTGATTTTACTTTTGACTATTACTGTCATTAGCATTAGATGATTCCTCTTAATACTTTTCATTAGAGTGCCTATTATAAAATTATAATTTTTCAAATGGATATTTAAAAATCACAGGAAAAAGAAATGGGGTGTACAAAGGTGGAAACTACTCATGCAGGAAGTACTTTTCTTGCCTGGGGAACTCTATAATTTCCTGGGAAATGTTGTCATAAAACACTTCATATTTTTAGAATACTTTCACCATGAAAAACCTGCTGCATTTTAGTACCTCCTCTCTCTTCTTTTATTGCAAAAGCAAAAATCCAAGCTTCATGTGTTTTAAATAAATGATTGCCTTCACCCTCTTCTTCTCCTACTATTTGCCAAGCTTGATATTATCTGGGTCTTTCTTTGGCCTCTTCTGGAGCATGAAGTTATGCCTGGCATTATCAGACACGTGTGGCAGGGCATTAAGCCTTAGGTACTGAATGGTGTCACCCCAGCTGATGATGCTGGTCAAGCAAGGACATAAGTTGATTCTGGCTTTTGAACTACATCAAGACATCCAAATGTATGTCTTTCCAGTATTTATGGAAAAAAAGTTTGTTTGTTTTTTTTAAAGGGCAATCAGACTATAAAATAATGGACCTTAAAAACACACAAAATCAGTGTCGTTGTGACTATTACAAATTTCATTTTTTAAAAAGGCACTATCAAGGTCAGGAGCAAACAGGGACTTTCTGCTTCTGAGAATGGAAACCCATATGGCAGGAGACAAGGCCTCTAGGGACAGTATATGTAGATCAAAACAGTGGGAGTGGAATTTTCCCGAGTTTTACTTCTATAAATTATTAACCAAATGTCTTTACATAAATAAATATTTCCCCCTGGGAATTACAGCATCATTAGGAATTTGTGAGTACTAATTCTAGTTTGGGCATCTATTCCCCATTCTCATTTTTAGCATCTTTCTGTCTGCTTCTCTTTTAAGAAGTAATCTCCTATTTTCTGAAGAAAACAAAAGAGAAATTGCATAATAGCCAAAAATAATGTGTATTATTAAGAGCAAAATGGGACTACTGTAAGGGGAGGCATGACAAAGGGCCAGGAAAAAATAGTGTTTTTACCATTAAAAATCTATAAACCTCTAGTGTTGAAATTCATAAGGAGTGATGCTATCTCTCTCTCACCTTGGACCTTTATTCCCTTTCTCTCTTCTTGGTAAAGGGATGTCACTGAACCACTGGAGGTGGCTTACATTAGTCATATTCCCTTCACTTTTCAAACTAGTTACTCTTCTTTTCAACATTATAGAGAAGACCATGGGGAGTTAGCCTACAACTCAACCATCAAGAAGTTAAAGAAGACAAGTATTCAAATCTCTTATTTCTGAAGTCACGACAGCCCCCTTTGTCATCTCAATATAATTCAACACAAAAGAGAAAAAAAAGAAACGATGACTGTCAGATACTTATTTCCATAAATGAGGCTCTTGACTAGTGCTAGGAAAAGCAAAGTAAGCAGGAAGACTTTTTTTTTTTTTTTTTTTTTTTGCGGTACGCGGGCCTCTCACTGTTGTGGCCTCTCCCACTGCGGAGCACAGGCTCCGGACGCGCAGGCTCAGCGGCCATGGCTCACGGGCCCAGCCGCTCCGCAGCATGTGGGATCTTCCCGGACCAGGGCACGAACCCGTGTCCCCTGCATCGGCAGGCAGACTCTCAACCACCGCGCCACCAGGGAAGCCCAGCAGGAAGACTTTTTATACTTTGTGGGGGAGCAGGGAATCTAAAATAGGTAATAGTGATAGAGTCATGCATGAACAGTAGATTTCACCTATCAGCGCTTTGTAACTATTATACCTAAAACCATTTGTATAAGTCAGTTTCATAACTTCATTAAGAGAGCTCTTTGTAAAGGGAGTCCTGTGTAAATTTGTTCACAGTACGAGTAATCACCTCTTCACTGATCAGTTCTGGAAGTCAGAATTTGGTAGGTCATATATTCTTAAATCAGGGAATTACCCACATTATAAAAGAGCAACATTTCTCTGAAGATCTCTCTTAGCTAGTACTGGGAGGGGATCTAGTTTGGGAGCAGACCTACACTGGTAGAAAGTAGGGTTTAATGAGGCAGCTAACCTTTGCCCATCCAGATCTATGATGTGTACTTCCATATCCTGGTCTGCATAGAAAGCTGGCCCCATGAACTTATCAATGGCTTCCCTACCCTTTGGCTTCTTGTTGGTGCTGATAGAAGAGCAGTCGGTAGGAGAAGAGGGTGAGTGTTTATTTTACCAGGTCCCTCCCTTTCAGGTTGCTGTGTTTTGTCTGTGTATGACCTCTACCACAGGTCCCAGTTCCTGCCAGGCAACACTCCCTTACACCCACCCAGGTGGGGATGCCCCTCCCATCCTAGGTGGTAACAACTCTGTACTGCTACTCGCCCAAGTACTGCTCTATTCCTTAAACCTTGCCTTTGCCAGTCATCTTTTATTAAATTCTTATCAACTATTTGACTGGACATCCTTGATTCTTGACCACATAGAAAGTTTCGTGACACAGTAGTAGATCACATTAGATTAGTAGAGTATATAGTAGTGAAATAGTAGATTAATTTTCAGTAAAGACTCCAAACAGAGACTTTTTCTTCTAAAAAGCATTCTGCTTTCTGCATTTCTCCTCAGCACCCCTGTCCTCTCAGCTGTCTTGGACTGCAGGGGAAAATGCTCCTGCTAGAGCTAAAGAATACTAACCCCTTCCTACAAACGAAGGCATCACTGGAAAGTTAAAGAGGCATCTTCCCTGAGAATTTCTTAGACCTTCAAGAACAGGAATGAGAGACAGAGCTGTATCATTACATTGTTGTTCTCAGGTTTAAAAGACAGGTTAAATATATGTTCTGTTTTTGGTAATAAGACCAAAAGGGAGGGCTGGACATATTGACAACAAACCCTAAAATGTGGGACCCAAAGAGAACTGGACACTAGAGAGAACAATTACATGGCTTCATTATTAACAGATTATTATACCTTCTTAATTTCACCCGATCATTTATTTGCTCAGTCATGCATATAGTCATTCAACAATATCTGAGTGGTTAACTATGTTCCACAGTGCAGTGATAGGGCTTAGGAATATAACTGTCAACAAGGTAGAGTCTCTCACTTCAAGGAACTACGACTGATATAAGAACACACTACACCCATTTTATAGTTTGTTAAAGATCATTCTCAATCAATCCTTGTATCACCTTCATAAAACATGAAGTCATAAGAAAAAACACTTCATGGATAGCTACCTAGAGGTACCTAAATATGGTGGCCTCTACACCATTACTATTGACAAATTCTGGTGCCTCTCTTACCAAACCTGGTCAGAGTGTATTATGTGTTAAAGGGCACATTCTCATTTACAGTGGTGTCTGCCCTTCGTATAGAGGTTGGTCTGGGTACATTTCCTCTTTACTTCAACAAGTCCTGTGCACCAAGTAGATCTGGCATCTCCATAGGTGATGTGTGTATTGATATATATTTTGGTGCTCACTCTCCAAGTGTTTTTAGTGTTTCAATGTAGCCAGGCAAAAAAAAAAAATTATTTAATTCAAAAAACTGCTAGTTATTTTTATTATTTAAAATGCAGAAAAATGTTACTTCACTACAAAAGGTAACAGATCTAGCCTTCCAAGTTTTCCAGCACAAATACCAAATGAGAAAGAGAACTGCAGTATTGTATCCAGTTCTCTCTTTCCTTCATGTGTCTTCAACTGACTGTCCTGCAAAATAGACTTCTTTCCCAGAAACAAGAAAACTATGCTATACCTGGGTTGGGAGAGCTTATAGATCCTTGCTAGATCCAAAATAATAATGATAGAAAGTAGATTAAAAATATTCACATGGTTGTAACATTTTTGATTTTTTTCTTCAACTGTAGCAACTTGTATAGTCACTTTTTTACCTCTTCTTCTTTTCCACATCGCTTTAATCTCTATTGTGAGGTGCACGCTACTAACAGAGAAAGTAAGATTAAAACTGCATATTGCTGTTGAAAGCTCAGTTTATCCTTTGAGGATTTCTTATTTTGACCACGGGGTGTAAAATTGCTTTTTTGGTTAAAGCAATCAAATGCTCTGTCAATATTGGCTGCTGTGTTTAAAATTACGTATTTTAATGAATTTTAAAAGGATTGTCTGCACTTCGGGGTATATAATCAAATGATATTGAATTTCTTAACTTGCCAATTTAACCATCCATGCTGCTCTCATGGTAAAGAATGAAACTGGGCAGCAAAATTCAAACAAGGTAAGTATGGGGGTTACACAAGGAAGCAACTGGAAAACAGTTATTTCCTACTGGTTGCTTTTATATACCCTGTCTTCCATCCAAACTTACTTGCTTTCCTGCCACTGTACCTTTGTTATGGTACCAATTACATGTACAAATCCAATCTAGGCTTCAAGAACTAGTTCAATATTTTCTTAAGTATTTAATACTTTTTACATTATGTTATGTATCCTTATGTTCTTTTTGTTCTCTCTCTCACAATAAGCTACGAGTTCTCTGAGGACAGGATATCTCTCTGGTTCACCTTCGCATCCATAGAAGCATGTAACCAAGTAGAAGCTCAGGTGAATTTGGCTACATTAATGAATGGATGGATGTGTTCTAGGCTGCAGTTTAGATTCTTCTGATTTATTTCACAAAGGATTATATTATTATTTTAATAAGACAATTACCTTAAAATGTCATTATATACTAAAATAAGGAATATACCTACTATTGATATGAAAGATTGACATGTATAAGAAATTGCCATACTGAGTGAAGTAAATCAGATGAAGACAAATATCAAATGATATCGCTTATATGTGGAATCTAAAATAATGGTACAAATGGACTTATTTACAAAACAGAAATAGAATCACAGATGTAGAAGACAAACTTACAGTTACCAAGGCGGGTAAGTGAGGGGAGAGATAAACTGGGAGATTGGAATTGACATATACACACTACTATATATAAAATAGATAACTGATACAGACCTACCATAGAGTACAGGGGACTTTACTCAATACTCTGTAATGACGTATATGGGAGAAGAATCTAAAAAAGAGTGGATATATGTATATGTATAACTAATTCACTTTGGTATACAGCAGAAACAAACACAACATTGTAAATCAAGTATACTCCAAAACAAATTTTTTAAAAAATGAGCAGAGGACCTGAATAGACATTTTTCCAAAGAAGACATACAGATGGTCAACGGACACATGAAAAGATGCTCAAAATCACTAACCATCAGAGAAATGTAAATCAAAACTGCAATGAGATCACCTCACAGCTGTCAGATGGCTATTATCAAAAAGACAACAAATAACAAGTGCTAGGGAGGATGCAGAGGAAAGGGAACACCTGTCCACTGTTGGTGGAATGTAAATTGGTGCAGCCCTACAGAAAACAGTATGGAGGTTCTTTAAAGAACTAAAAATAGAATTACCATATAATCCAGCAATTCTACTTCTGGGTATTTATTAGAAGAAAACAAAACCACTAATTTGAAAAGATATATGGACCCCTATGTTTGCTGCAGCACTATCTACAGTAGCTAAGATTTGGAAGTGAATTAAGTGCCCATTGATAGATGAATGGATAAAGAAGATGTGATACACACACACACACACACACACACACACACACACACACACACACACA
>NW_020837945.1:52959923-53207945 GCF_003676395.1 Aethalodelphis obliquidens
ACACACACACACACACACACACACACACACACACACACACACACACACACACAGTGGAATACTACTCAGACATAAAAAAAGAATGAAATCTTGCCATTTATGACAACATGGATAAATCTAGAGGGTATTAAGCTAAGTGAAATAAGTTAAAAAAAGACAAATACTGTATGATTTAACTTATATGTGGAATTTTAAAAACAAATTAACAAACTAAATAAACCAGAAACAGACTCATAGATACAGAGAACAAACTGGTTGTCACCAGGGGCAGGAGGGGTGAAAGGCTGGGCAAAATAGGTGAAGAGGATTAAGAGATACAAACTTCTAGTTATAAAATAAATAAGTCATGGGAATAAATGTACAGCCTAGGAAGTATAGTTAATAACATTGCAATAACTTTGTGTGCTGGCAGATGGTTACCAGACTTATCATGGTGATCAATTCATAATGTATATGTCAAATCACTATGTTGTACACCAGAAACTAATATAATATTGTATGTCAACTATGCTTCTATTAAAAAATAAAACAGCTTTGGATCCCAAAATAATGAGACCTATATTTGAATATTGTTACCTTGGTCAAGTTGTTTATCTTCTCTGAGTCTCTCCTCTCAAATGTAAAATCAGGCTGGATGAGTAGGTTCCAAAGTTTTCTGTAACTTTAATATTCTTATTTCCATTTTTAATCCTGAAATGAAAAGAAATGATTAAAAAATTCTCATTTGTATAAATCTTTCCACACGTTACTTTATACTTACAAAACATCCCTTAATGTGGATGAGTCGATATGGAAGGAAATTAGGGCTTAGAAAAGGGTATTTAATCATTTACCCAAGGTTATATATCCAGCAAGTGAGAGTCAAAAACAGAACACATGCAAAAGCACAAGCTCCTTGTCCAGTGCTTTTTCTGTGTTAGCGATCTGCTTCTCCAAAAACTAGACAATGCACACACATGTAAGCGCACACACACACATGCACACACACACACAGACTTCCTCCCTTTCTTTATATACACAGTGAGCTTGTATTTATATTGATATCTATAAGCACACAGCTGTCTGGATAAATTACTGTTTACCTTGCAGAAAGCTGGAAATGTTTCAATGATTGGTTTTAGGCCAATGTATAGTCCTAACCTTCACACATGAGCGCAGTTATTTGAAGAGCTGTAACATCTCCAAAGCAGCGCATCTTCCCTAGACTTCTTATATTTCCAACATGCAGCTTTTACTGCAGCAGTAAGATGAACCCAAAGTTGTTTGTACTACATTATTAAATATAGGTGAAAATAATATTTGCACATATTTTCACATGTAGATAAATTTAAATTAAAATACATCATAGTGGTCTCCAAGATTTTGCTGTTTACAATTTTCTATCTAACTTGGGGCTAATAGCACTTGTGCCATTCTCAGTTTGTAATTTTTAGCAATTTTTGTTTTTCACTCTATAGATGTATAAATGATCACCCTTGCTATTGTACTGGAATGCTGAAGTTAAAGAAATTAAGTTTTAATAAAAATAGTTGAGTACAGTATTGATGCTTATAATCTTCTTGAAATCAAGTTTTATCATCCTCCAGCTAAAGAAGATGACTTATAGACATATGGAAGTAAAAATGAAATTATGTTTTTTCTTAATATCTTGTTTTGTCCAAATAATAATTTAAGGCAGCTTATACTGAGTCATAAAATACAGAAAGATGCAATAATTTAAAAGAATATAGTTGGAAGTTTCCAACGGCCAATAAACAAACAAAAAGGTACTCAACTATATTAAATAAACGTTTGGCAAAGCATACACTGCTGTTTCTGAATGAGACAGGAGGGGGATCATTGTTTATAAAACAGTTATACTTGAGGGTTGTTTATCACAACAATAAATTTAACTTTATATTATTAATTTGAAACCATAATTAGGAACACAGCCCATTAAATGTAATAACCAAGCCTACCTTCTCTTTTTTAGCACCCAAAATAATATTCACAGTAAGTTGAATGATGAAAATATAACATATGGGTATAAAAGAATAACAGTCTTTCTTTATAGCCAGAAGATGTGTATTCATCTCATTTTAACGGTATATCAAGTATTTAAGGAAAAAAATTAAAAGGTAGGTGAACACACACAAACAATGCCACTGATAAGTGAAGGTTGTTATGCAGCAGTAATGACTGGATATCTATGTTGAGTTCATGCAACTTTGCTAACCAGTTAACCTCAAAGCCTGAGAGGAGGTCAACATAACCTTCAAACAATTATTTCATTATGGTCAGGTTTTGCTGCAAGTTTGTAATATACAGTGGAATATCTAAACCTAAAGCCTATTTAATTTACATGTGAAAGAATGGTCTGGTAAGTCCTTTTTGATATTTAATGAAACATGAAACAGTTATTGGGCAAATATTTTAATACATGCATCTACTGTCATTTGGGAGACTTTTAAAAGGGGGTTTCTTTAAAAAATTATGGCACTAATCACAAAGTACTATGCTTGTAGGAATGATACAGGTAAACAAATGAGCAATGTTGAAAGCCCATCATTATAAGCGGTCCTTGAATGATCTACCAGTAAGATACCTTCCTGAATGCTTTATTCAAGTTTTGATCACTATGAAGAACTGCTTCCAGTATTCAATAAGATCAGTCTGGGATCCACAAAATTAGGTGGTTAACCTTGACCTACAGTGCTACTAAGCTTCTCAGGTAGGACAGGTAAGAATTGCCACAATTTCAGCAGCCACTTTCAAACTGTGGGTAACTAATACAGATATGCAATGAAATTCTAACTAAATTATAGTCGACAGATATTTATGCAGACTTTTCCAAATAAACTTGTGTTTCTCCATTCATTCCCCCATTCTCAATAGTGAAAAACAAAGTTTTTGAGAGGGACAAATTCTTTGGGAATGGATATTAAATGTAAACAAATCCTCTACTCAACAGAATTAACCACATTGGGGACACAAGAAAGGTAAGAATGAATGATCCAATAGATTCTGCTTCTTAGACCTGGAATTACTATCTGCAAGTCCCATCAAGTAGGAAAATCCTTGATTTATTCAGTCTACGCAGTCTTTCTTCAATGGCTTTTCAAGTATCTACCCCTTTGTTAGGAAAAAAGGTAAAAACAAAACCCCAAACACTTTTTTTTTTTTTTTTTTTTGCGGTATGCGGGCCTCTCACTGTTGTGGTCTCTCCCGTTGCGGAGCACAGGTTCCGGACGCGCAGGCTCAGCGGCATCTTCCCGGACCGGGGCACGAACCCGTGTCCCCTGCATCGGCAGGTGGACTCTCAACCACTGTGCCACCAGGGAAGCCCCCAAACACTTTTTTAAAAGGGCTTCTTGATGTACACTGTCAAATTGCATTTGGAAAAAATGTAGCAAGTTATAATCCCACCAACAGTGTATGAAAGTACCTCTATTTTGAAAATTTTTCTCTTATTTCCTAGAAGACTCCACTGGGTGCTTAACCATCTTTAATGCCTTTCTTTAATGCTTTATAAATTTACTTTTAACAAGGAAGGCAGAATAAGCTACAGATGGCAGGAGCTGCCAGAGTAACAGTGAACAATAAAAGAAAGTTGTGTGTTAGTTCACAGCACAGCAAATGTCTAGAACTGTGAATAACTGAATCCCTGAATCTGGAGGACGACTGTACTAAATACACGGGCAGTTACACTCTGTGAATTCATACTTTTGTCTGAATTGTGGAGAAAACTACACAAAGAATTGTTACTAAGATTAATATTATTCAATATATTCATTAATGACTTAGAGGTCCAAGAAAATTTAACACTGATAAAAATGTATAAATATTAGAGAGAACAAAAGAGTAGCAAATACAAATATTTAATAAGAATACATATGAACTGGTACAACTTTGTTAAGCTACAGTTGAGTTTTAATATACTGGAGTGACTGTAATACACCCAAGGACAGAAAATGCCTGACAGTGGTATACACTGTGGATGAGTATGTGGCTGTGAAGAGAGATGAGATAATTATCAAGCAGAAAATGAGTGCTTTTTTTATGTCATTTTGTTAAAGGCAATTTTGTACGGTCAGAAATTACAGCATAAAATTCACCATGACATTTTGAAAATGATTTGGAAAGACTACCTTTGAATAATAGGGAATTGGGTTGCATTTTGTATTTTCAACAGATCTTGTAATGTTAAATATTTTTCTCACACTTTGAGGTAGGTCAGTTATCATTTCACTTTGTAAGGGTCTGCTTCTAAACCATCAGCAGCATTTCCTAATAACCTACCATGTGTTGAGTACTGTGCTAGGTGCTATGGTAAAATATTCTGGTGAACATATATTAGGTGCACAATTAATAGCTTCATATATATATATATATATATATATATATATATATATAGGGAGGCCTGAAATGGCACAGATACAAACTGAAGGCTCATATGAGAAAAGAATTATAAAGAAAGAAATGGAATAATTAGCAACTGAAGAGGATATTATGAGCTCTAAGTGAAAAGTCATTTCAAAAAAACAAAGGACAATTACGTTAGGCTAAGTAAACACAGAAGGGGTCATGCAGACAGTATGCAAAGACGTGAATCCAAGAACACCTCATATGAGTAACAGAAAGTGCTTAGAATCAGAGAATTCACACTCATTGCTTCATTTCCTCCAACAGAGATATCCCAAACTCCCCTCTCCCTTCCCCACACATATATGCAAATGACCCAGAATATTCTTTGGAACCTGAAGAAGGAAGGAAGGAAGGAAGGGAGGGAAGGAAAGAGAAAGGGGATGGGAAAGGGAAGGGAAGGGAAGGAAGGAGGGAGGAGGGGTCCAGTTTGGCTGAAAGTCATGCCTTTCCCACATTCTACCACCAACTATAGAGAAAATTATTGCTGTATTTGGGATTACCAACTATAACTTAATCTCTTTAAAAAAAAGAAAGTCAACTATTGAATTAAACTCTAAATTTACCATTTTTTAAAACTGGTCTTAAATGAGTATTACTGTAGATAAGCACAGCCCAGTAGAAATATCTGTGAGGATGGAAATCCTCACTGCCCAATATGGCAGCAATTAGCCACGTGTGCTTATGCCTACTGAGCTTTTGAAATGTGATTAGTTTAACTGAGGAGCTGAATTTTTAATCTCTTTAGACTTAAACTTAAATAGCCACCTATGGGTAGTGGCTACTGTACTGGACAGCACAACTTTACATTTTAAATACTTTGAAGGCCGGGCCTTTGTAAATGACTTCATCACTCACTGAGCCCTGCGCAAGGTGGACCTCATGCTAAATACTCATTAGCTGCTAAGTAACCCTGGAAAGATTCAGTAATCATAAAAACAGAAATAAGTGTAGGAGTGAGCACTCGCGTGGCTGATGGAGGCCGGAGGAGGCAGTGACTGCTGGGAGGAGAGCGTAAGGTACCGGCATTCCGGGTAAAGGGGTGCAGTGAAAGATACACATTATTGAAAAATGACATTTTAATTTAAGGCTCAAGATGGAAAATCATAAACCAGATGGTATTGTCAAGAAGAACTTAATTGAAATCATAACCAGAAAAATTAACCAACTTCCAAAAGCAGAAAGGAATCTGCTTGAAAATGGATCAACATATATTGGACTTAACGCTGCCCTCTGTGGCCTAATAGCAAATAGTCTCTTTCGATGCATCCTACATGTGACACAGGCTCGTGTAGCTGCTGGCTTACCAATGGCAGTGATCCCGTTTTTGACGGTACACGTATCTTACAAAGGTTTAGTAAGTTTACCTTTGACTACAGGTGATTTACATTGTGAAACCTGTACCATAACACGAGGTGGACTGGTTGGTCTTGTTTTAGGTGGCCTGTACCCTGTTTTCTTGGCTATCCCTGTGAATGGTGACCTAGCAGCCAGGTATAGCTCAGCCCTGCTACCCAAGAAAGGAAACATCTTAAATTACTGGATTAGGATTTCTAAGCCTGTCTTTAGAAAGATGTAATTTCCCATTTTGCTTCAGACTGGGTTTGCAGCATACCTTGGGTCTAGACAATATAAACTACTTATAAAGGCTCTTCAGTTACCTGAACCTGACCTAGAAATTCAGTGATGGTTAAGCAAATCTGTACACAAAAATAAAACTGTAAAAATAAAAAGAAAATAAAAAAAAGAAATAAGTGGATAGCCAACTAGAATAAGTCACTGTAAATTTAAATAGTTCTTACTTTAATTGCATAGGAAAATAGAATATATTCCAGTCATATCCATTAACATAGCATAAGGTATTTTTAACTCATTGCAAAGTTGATAAAGAAGACCATAAGGTTTTCTCCTTGAGAGCTGTAGGCTGTGGTTTACCATCAACTTTTCAGGGCATGAGGCCAAATGCAGAGCCAGAATCAACTTCTATGGATTCTTTATTAATGTTTCACTTGGAATTCTGAGTTCTTTCTTGCCACACTGTCACTATATATGTCACAATGGTTTTTCCATCTCTCCTAAGGCTCAGACCCTTTGTTATATATGAATTTCTAACAGCATTTTAGTACAAAGTGTCTATTGCAAGATATCTTATGAGATTTTTTTAGGTGGCTCAAAAGAAACGAAGGAACATTGGTTTCTATTATGACCATACATTTAACCTAAATTTGAGTGGAAATATAAGCTGCTATTTTGAAAAAGAAAAAGAAGCAATGTATAACTCTATTTCAAAACTTCCTTCTAGTCACTTGGAATTGCACGTTGGGCACCAGGATCCTCACCATCACACCACTGTAAAGACTGTTAAAAAAAACAAATTTTACTTCTCCCCTGAAAAACCTAGATCCTTTACAATTGCAGTCATGTTAGAAGGTTAACGATATTAAGCATTAAAATGTGCCACCAATAAATGAGGTGACATAGTTAAAACTGAATAATGAAATTTGCATTTATATGTCTTCTGTATTAGCCTTCCACTCAGTTTGACTTTCATTACTTTTCAAATTCCTTTAAAGAATTTCTGTATAATTGATATTTTCTTTTTTCCATAAAAGTATACAAAAGCTTTGGTACTACAGAAATGAAATCTGATTTATACACTGACAAAGAAATTATATGAATGGTAGTGATAAGTATTAGGAACTGAAGGGAATAGGACTGGAGTCCTCTATTTATAGAGCTCACTAAGGTAGGGGTCAAATTGAGTCAAATTTGGTGGCCTATTACATGACCATTTGTAAAACACAAGCTTAGAATTTGTACACTGTACACTGTAGGGTTCAAAACTTGGAAATCAAGGATACTGACATTAGGAGGTGGGATGTTTAGATGGCCTTAGAAATGGGGAGTAAGAAGTTGGAGGGGAGATATACAGTCGATCCTAATTAACTGTGGATTCTGTATTTGTGAATCTGCCTACTTGCTACAAACTTTTTGCAGCCTCAAAATCAATAGTCATGGTGCTTTCACAGTCATGTGTGTTCACGTGCAGAGCAGAGTAGTTTGCTGCTCCCGTTCCCAGCTCAGGTCACTAGGCGATGCTCTGCATCCTTGTTTCAGCTCTCATATGTAAACAAGTGTCCTTTCCATGGTCTATTTAGTGCCCATTTTTCTGTTTTTTTTTTAACTTTACTGTTTAAAATAGCCCCCGTGTGTAGTGCAGAAGTGCTGTCTAGTGTTCCTATGTGCAAGAAGGCTGTGATGTGCCTTATGGAGAAAAGATATGTGATAGATAAGCTTTGTTTAGAAGTGAGCTAGAGCACAGTTGACTGTGAGTTCAATCTCAGTGTAAGTGAATAAACAGTATATATTAAATAAGTTGTCTTTAAACAGAAACAAAGTTATGTATTGATTGGTTGATAAGACTACTGTGACCAGAAGCTCATGGGAACCTAACTCTGTATTTCCCCTAGGAGCAATGTTTCAGTATTTGCTAATTCAGTGTTCATGGTGACTTTTAGAGAGAAACAACTATGAATAATGAGAATCAATGGTATATATTGGAGAAGTGAGGGGATATTAGAGACATTTAATTACTATTTTGGGGGGAATGTTATTTATGTCCATAATGGGCTCTAGGTCCCAAATAGAGCATTACGATAGGGGAGACCTGAAAGTTTCTGAGACATGTTTTCTTGACTTAGGTCCATGGGTTAACTTCAGTGAGTCCCGAACACCATGAAATGAAAGAGTATATTATGTATATATGTACATGTGTGTTTTTTTTTCTTTTTTTTTTTTCTCTACATGTGTGCATTTTTCTGGAGGTTTGGTCCAGAATTTCCAGTAGATTTTCAAAACTGTCCATGACTCAATTAAAAATTACTGCTCTGTGATGTAAGTGTGAGGCCTAGGACTGTGGTACTATATACAGAGCTTCAGCTGAGTAGGAACTTGGCTTTTGTCTGACAATGCCTAGCAAGGATGTGGCTTTGGGTTTGGTGGGAGACGGAGCTTGAATGGTCAATTGGGAACTCAAGGAAGAAAGATCATGGAAACTTTTTTATCTGATCACACATAAAGGCTGCTCAGCCATGAAAGAAATGCCTGAGGAAGACAGCCTCTGAGACTCTATAAGGAACTTGGGGAGTCAGGCCTTTCAGGTGTAGGTCCACTTTACAAAGATTGGAGGCTCAGAAAGTTCTTGGCATAAGAATTTTTTATGCAAATGTTTAGAGCTGAAAATCTATATATTTTAATTTAGAGTTAAATTTGAATATCAAGAAAACCAAATCTTGGTTTAGGAATTGGTGGTTTGCACAAGTGTTTTGTGGGTGGTGAATGGTTGCCCTGTGCCAATCTTTTGGCCCTTAGTGTACCATCTCCCATCCTTGTCCTTTTTGTCCAGAGTGCTTTTCATGATAGATAATCCCTAGGGGTGTGGGATACCAGAGGGCTTATGTTTACAGATGTGGTGAGGCTGTTAAGAGAAATTTGGATCACAAGTGGGATGAAATGCTTGTAGGTGCCCACAGAGAAAAGGCAAGTCACATGGTTTTCTAGATCTCAGAAAAACTTAATCCTGGAGCTGAAGGAAAGACTCTTCTGTTCACTAATTGGTAGAAGTTCTCTAGCCGTCCTCTTCACTTGTCCCTATCTCATCTCTCTACCACTGAATAACCAACAAATAATTCATCTTTACCCAGCACCTTCATTGGACACATCAAATACATTAACCCTTTTGGACTAGCAGATTCTATTTAGCAGACTACTTACTGCCTTAGTACTTCAAATAATGACTACATCTGTAGAAGTTTTTTACTCTTAAGCATATTCGTATATTAGACTAAATTTATCCTGTGCAGGACAAGCAGATACATCCTGGAATGATTAGAGTGGTGATTAAGAACCCTGGCTCAAGGATTACTCAGCTATTTTTTACACCAAAAAACCAGAATAATAATTCCCATCTCATACAGTTGTTGAGAGAATTAAATGTGATAATATAGCAAGAGGACCACTTAGCTCAGTGCCTATAGATACTCAGAGCTGGATATTTGTTAACTATCAATATACTATTATTATATTACTCATTCAATGACTTTTAAATTTTAACTATACATTTATGGAAGCTAAGGTCCAACAAAGTACTCGCTCCAAATCACAGAACTAATTGGAGCTAAATTTGGGACAAGAACCCAAGACCCTGACTCACCGGAGGGTGGTCTTCTGTGTGAATCACTATCAAATATACACATCTGTTTCAATTTGAGCATTTGCTCCCTGAATTTTGATAGTCCTGGTATGCTTTAATAAAATGGAGACCTTGACAAAGTCTCAGGGGAGCCTGCATCCTATTAATTGAGGTTAGAGTTGTTTTGAAACCAATTGGTCTTGTTTTTATGGCCAAATATATCTGTAGATCATTAATGCTCTGAAAAAGACCATTGTTATGGAAAAAGTTGAAAAGCTCATTCCTCCCTCAGGCTAAAAATGAGGACTGTGGAACACATATCAGGCAATTATATCATTTATTCTTGTTTTTTTTTTGTTTTGTTTTGGTTTTTTTTGCGGTACGCGGGCCTCTCACCGTTGTGGCCTCTCCCGTTGCGGAGCACAGGCTCCGGACACGCAGGCCCAGCGGCCATGGCTCATGGGCCCAGCCGCTCCACGGCATCTGGGATCTTCCCAGACCAGGGCATGAACCCGTGTCCCCTGCATCGGCAGGCGGACTCTCAACCACTGTGCCACCAGGGAAGCCCTATATCATTTATTCTTAATTTACTGACTTGCTCCCTCCATAGGCATAACTTTCATGCTTATAAATCAGAAAAACTCTCATAAGGTGGGAGAGCCCATGATGTTTGATACATAACTGATTCATTAATTGTTATGCAACCTTAGTGATTGGTGCAACGGGGTGGCACATGGGTTATTTAAAGTTATATACTGAAATATGACATTACATTTTCAAATATACTTCACCATTGTTAATGAATTCAGATGTTCTTCCAATGACATTAGCATTATCCTCAGTTTTACACATGGACAGAGTTAATAACTAGCCCAAGGTCATACTCCGTATTACTAGATAGTTATGAGTAAGAGCCAGAGTTCTTAGCTTTTATTTTAGAGTTTAGGCAATTTTCCCCATTGCTTTAATCATGATGGTAGAAAAGGAAAGGAATCTCTTTAAAACAAATTATTGCTGGTTGTTTTCCCTTTCACAACATGTGGGAATATAGCCTTTAAAGCTAAACCTACTCCTTAAGGGACGGTTTCCCACCTCTTAACCTTACTTTCTTAAGGTTAAAGTAAATAATGGTAGACAGGAGAGTTGTAGACAGTTGTAGACAGGACTGTTCTTGTTCACTGACCAACATTTGGCACCCATATTAATTGCCAGTAACTTTTCCACTTATTGTTGACAGTCAAAGACAATAGGGCTCCCCATCTCCCTCTATTCTCTCTTCTCTAGAGGCCCTTTTAGATGCTCTGAGGGCAGGTGAAAGAACCCAAGGCCACTGATTTTTGTTAAGTATCCTTTTCTAAGAGCTCTTAGAATTAAGTTCCCCACTTCCCACCAGGTTTTGTACATTCTGAGTGTTTTATCTGACCAGCTCCTTTACACACACACTTTTAGGAGTCTATATGGTAAATAAAACTAAAGTCAATTATGCTTTCCTGAACCTAACATCCATTTATAATGAAGGGTAGCAGAATATGCCAGTCCCAAACATGCCATTTTGTCATAAGGAGTATTTTGAGGTGAAGGCAACTGAGAAGAAGCAGATACAAGAAAAGTTCTCTGCTCTCCTATCTCCTAAAAGCAGGACATCGATTTGTAAAGGTGTCCCACCCCCAACCCCGCAAACAGGAAGGACACAATTTAATCCCAAGAGGCAACTCTAGACCCCTACAGCTCAGAGAGGGCACCAGAGAAATCTACCTAACAAACCTTGTGAAAACTAGCCCTAATCTACCATTAATTTCCCCATATATTTGCCCTCCCACAGTTTGCCAGTCATTAGAAGCTCAAAGTCGTTTTCTTTTGCCTTGTCACTTCTTTAAAAATTTATTGTACTTTTGTGAAGATGCTATATAAGCCCAAGTTCTAACCATGCTTCCCGTTACTCATCTGAGTGTTCCCATGTGTACACGCGATGCACATGTTAATAAACTTGTCTGTTTTTCTCTCGTTAACCTGTCTTTTATTAGTCTAATTTCCAGGGCCTCAGCCAATGAACTTAAGATGGGTAGAGGGAAAACACTTTTTCCTTCCTACAATACTCCAACACTAAATGCCAGTATATTAGACAAAATGACTTCAGAGGTTAAGCAGTTTTCCTTCCTCAGTTACATTAATCTATAGCTGTCTCCTGTGTTCCTTTAGCCTTTCCATAGTCCAAATACCTTACACTTAAGGTCATGTTCACTACCAGTGCATACATATACTTCTCAAAGTTGAAATGCTTTAAAAGTTCAAGTCAAATTCTCACAATTTATGGCTGTACCTCTTCTCACTGTGCCCTAATCCCTTCTCTTGAAATTAAATGGAGAAAAAAAAAAAAAAAAGATCTTCCTTTGGAAATATTTTTTAGCATTCCCTTAGGAAGAAGCAATTCATCTTAGTAGAAAAGTACCGATTATGGAGTAAGACTACCCAAGTTTTAATTTAGCTTCTTTGGGCCTCAGACTCTTCATGCGTAAAATGGGGATATTAGGAGTATCCTCGTTATCATGAAGATGTAATAAGATAATGCATAAAAAGATTTAACACAGACCTGAAACATAGTAAAAAAATCAGCAAAACTGATTTTATTTATATGTTAAATATATACAGGTAAATGAATTTGATGATAATGATGACACAACTCTGCCCTATGGCAATATCTTATTTCAACGAGTTGTTATTCACTTGCATTAAATTTTTTAAAAGTTTCAAAATTTAGAGGAATAGTTAAAATAATGAATGGCAGAGTCAATATTTGAAATTAGTTCACTATATTTAGAAGATGGGTTAAAATCAGTGAGACGTATTTTGACAGGAATAAATGAAAACGTTTATATGTCAATTTAAATGATTGATGGGGCTGTCAAAAAGACCTAAAAGTTTTAATTCTCCAAAAGTCAATATTGAGATGAAGTGGTTAGGAAGTAAACATAATCTTGGAATGAGTTAATCAGAATTTGGTTTACAAGAAAGTTGTCCATTTTGGAAGTCATTCTCTGTGCTTGTTGTATCACACTGTGGGATTGTATTTTGTTCTGGGCTCTAAGTTTTAACGGTAACATTGCAAACCAAAATAAAATATTTTACAAAATATAGTGCCCTTTGTCATATGAGAAACAGCTAGATGAACTGCTGTGATTTAGCTTCAAGACAAGGTGATTTAGATCATGCTTTGTTGTCTTCAAATATTTGAAGGGATACAATGTGAAAGACATCTTTACTGGTTATTCACTACTTTTCTAATAAATTCTAGTCATAAAAAATACATCCAAAAATGTTTTTTAAAATGCTCAGAAGTTATAATGTTTAAAGGTAAAGAAAAGAAGCCTCAGAGAGGCTAAATGATTTAGAAACAGAGATCCACAAACTTTTTCTCTAAAGGGCCAAATTGCTGGTGTTTTAGACTTTTTGGGTCATATGGTCTCAGTTTCAATACTCAGCTGTCATTGTTGTGTGAAAGCAGCAATAGACAATACATAAATAAACAGGTGTGGCTATGTTCCAGTGAAATTTTATTTATAAAAATGGGCCCCAGGCTCTCTGTGGTTTGTGAACCCCTGACTCAGGGATTTAACCACATATATATAACATGGTAGAGCAGAGCTGTAAGATTCAGAATCTTCAGTTCTACAAAAATAATGAGTCATTTAACAAGAGTTAAAATTGTAAACTTCCAAGTCAAGAAATTTTCTACAGTATCTGACCATTTGTTGGGGTTATTTATTCATTCACTCATTTATTCTAAAAACATTAAGTGTGTACAGGAATTTCAACACATTTCTGATTTTATCTCATTGGCTGGAACTGTGTCACATGGCCATACATACCTTGAGAGATCCTGGAAAAGTAATATTTTACACATCAAATCTAAGTCCAAATCAAGGAAGAATTAGGAATAATATTGAGTAGGAAATTAACAATACGTGCCACATTAAAAAGTAGTAAGTTAAGTGATAGAAGTATATATGAAATCAAATGGGGAAATTTATCAATATTGTACTAGATAGATTTCAGGGAAGATCACCAGAGAAAGTTAAAAGGGATTCATGCATTGATAAAAATATTGAAAATATGACAGTAAAAGATTTTTAAAATTCTTATATTTCCTGATTTGGAGGATTAGCCAGATAACTATAACACCTGGAGCAACTTAAAAGTTTAATTTATCTTTTCTTAAACTCTTTCTGAATGTTATCCAGTGAGAATGGTCCACTTACAATGTTTAAACATTTCATAAGTCACATTTAGCCAGGAATAAGGAGAATTAAAGTAATGCTTCACATTTAATTTTGACTTTTACAACAACATGTTTTTCTGGCAAAAGACAATAGATTAAACAGACACATTTAACTGTGCTTCCTCTAGAAACCAACATAAAATGACAGGTAAAGGAATTTTATTTTATTTCATATGGCATATAGCCACAAAGAGTAAAAGAAGTAGAAAGCAGAACACCAGTGTTCAGCTGCTAGGTACCTGCATGGTATCTAGCTGGGGCTTACCCTGATCAGTCCAGCATCTTTTCTGATTGGTTGACTCCCATAACATACCCATTATTAAACATTTTATCATAATTAAACATTATATCATTCCAGGGGTAGGAATGATATAAAATTTTGGAACTGGGGAAGCTGAAAGAGGAGTTCTAATTGAGTCACTCTGAAAAAGCTTAATTCTAAGCTGGCAGTGAGGGAGAAAAAGAAGCAACATGATTTATATCATAGAACCTCTAACAGGTTCAGGAACTGGCATCACCTGCTAACTCTGGGGTAGGGATGAATGTGGGATGAAAAGAGGATTTGTGGAGTGAGCTTAAGAAGTAGAGAGACCCACAGATCCTCAATCACACTCTATATGGCTGAACAACTGCCTCCCTCCAAATGTTACAGACTGAACTGTGCCCCCCACAAATTCATATGTTGAAGTCCTAACCCCAATGTGACTATATATGGAGATAGGGCCTTTAAAGAGGTAATTAAGGTTAAGTGAGGTTACGGGATAGTACTAGTGTCCTTACAAAAAGAGGAGGAGAGATCAGGAGTGTATTCTCGGACAAAAGTCTGAGACAAGGACACAGTGAACAGCCAGCTGTCTGAAAGTCAGGGAGAGAGGCCTCAGGAAAAACCAACTTTACTGGCACCTTGAGCTTGAACTTCCAGCTTCCTAAGTTGGAAGAAAATAAATTTCTGTTGTTCAGGACACCCAGTCTGTGGTACTGTCATGGCAGTGTGAGCTAACTACACTGACCAAGACAGAAGATTGAAGGTTTATTCTCTGAGAAGGGTAAAACAAAAGGTCTTTGTATAGATGAGCAGCTATAGTTGAGAGCAGGTTATGGTTAGGAGTCGTCAATGTTTATATAAGGAATATATATAAGGAATGTAGAGAACCCCTTAGCCCTCTTTCCTCACTCAGTTTCCAGAATGTTGGCAGGCAGACATATATCTGGAATATTCTCTCCTGTAAATTTTTACCAGACCAAGAGAAAGATCTAAAATACTAAAATTCAGAGTCTCCCAAAAAACAGTACAGCCAGATCTTCACACAGCACAGTCTGCAATAGAAAAAACTATCCCTGTGTGCTTCCCCAAAATCTTTTAATCTATCTCTTATAATATGAATAAAGAATAAAATGAACAAGAAGCAGATAGTATACAGATTGAAGGAAATTTTAATATAAGTTTTATTACAATGCTCAGAGTTAGGAAAAATATTGCATCCATGAAAAAATAATAAAATGCTATATAAAATAGAATAATTGTTCTTAAAAATTATAAACAGCAGAAATAGAAACTTCAGAAAATGTTTTGAAAGATAAAAGAAATTCTCACAGAAAGTAGAGCAAAAGAAAACATGCATTTTTTTTCAAAACCCTAAGCCATTGAAAAAATTTTTAAATAAATGAAATGAATTAGAGGACCATTTTAGGAGATTCAATATCTGACTAATAGGAAACCCAGACAGAAAGAATGGAAAAACTAGAAAGTAGAAAATCATTAATAATTCAAGAAAAATTCCCAGAAATGAAGGATATGAATTTCTAGATTATGGCAAGCACAGCAGCTGAAAATCAGTAGACGCAAAGGCATTTAACTGTAAAATTTCAGGACTTCAGTGATAAGGAAAAGATTGTAAAAGCTTCCATGATCAGAAATTAGAAAGGATTTTGATGTCTCAAAGTTACACTTAAGATACAGGACAATGGAGAAGTGCCTTTGAAATGTGGAGGAAAATTATTTTGAATCAATTAACACCATGCCACTGAAACTACCAGTCAAGTATGAGGGTAGTCTACAGATATTTTCAGATATGCTACCTCCCTAACAATTTGTTTCCCATGCTGTCTTTCTCACAAAGCCCTTGGAAAAGTTGCTTCACCCTAATGGAAGAGTAAATCAAGAAAGAGGAAAGCATGAGGTGCAGAGAATGGGAGCTTCAGCTCAGGAGAGAGGATAGGATTTCTCTAGGTTTAAATTGAAGGTAGATCTTAGGATGATGGCATTTCTAAGGCATACAGCATAACCAATCCAGTTGGAGCAGATCAGCAGCCTCTGAAGAGTTGTCTGTAAGAACTTGATATAAACCTAATGAATTTGGAACAACTCAGGGAGAGTAAGGGCATAGAAAACCAAGTCAGTAAAAAAGTAGTACACTTAACAGCAAGAAGGTATACAGAAGGTTGTTCAAGAAGGCAAACATAATCCTAGTATAAAATATAGCACAGTCAACACTTACAAAAATATAATGATGTGAATACTGATCTAAGTAATGTTATAACTCTCAAGTATGGGGAAATTTGTACAGTAAGGAAGGTTACAGGGTGGAAAAAAAGAATTCTAAATCCACATTTCCCCTAGTGGGAAATTAATAAATTGATGCTTAAAAATTGCTTTAAAGCTACCAATATAACAATGTTTATTGCTAAATGAAGGGAAATAAACACAAGTGAGTGCTGAAAGCGAACACTGAGGTGTGGGAAATGCAGGAGACAGGGAGGACAGAACATTTTGATATTTCTTATGGAAATGTTTGGCCCATTAAACCATTTGTATATATATTTCTGTTGAACATAAAAACTTAATTACAAATTTAGGAACAGCTAACAATGGTTACATTTTATAATGGTATTTTCACTTGAGTTCACCTGAGTTACATTGTCTTACTGTTGCAAACCCTAAAAGTAAATTAATCTTGGTATTTGCTACCTACATTTGAGGAATGTTGTGTTTTATTTACATTTAGATGCTTTAGCCTTTATAAAATATATGGTCAATGTAATTATTTTCAAAAGTTACTTATGGCCTAGCCAGCATAGGAATGCATTGCATTTTAAAAGCCCTTTACATCACTAAACTCTCGTCATCTCAAAGGCTAAGATAAATTTGAGGCATCCGTAACTTTGTAGGCAACCTCAGAATGTGCTGATGTTGCATGCAATAGAGAAAAAGTCAGCCACCCTCACTTCCAGTACAGAGAAATGAGCGATAAGTGACTATGTAATTATATTTTCTCACCTCACCAGAGAATTTAACTTCAAACAATGTTTACCAGACTTGAGACTTGCTGACACTTTGCTCACTTCTATAAAACACATAAAATCTTTATCTGCAGGTTTCCTAAATGACTTCCATTGCTCCTTGTTTATTTGAAGCTCTAGTTCACATGTTTCTCTCTTGATTTTAAATCTCATTTGAAAATATTTTCTCCTCACCTTATTATCGGTTTCTTTTTTTTTTCCTTCACTTGCTTTATTATTTCTAAACACTTCACTGAGCTTTTTGACACTTAGTTTGTAGGAGAGATGATTTGCTGTTTCAGTAAATTCCTTGCTGGAATTTAGAGTACAGAAAAAAAATCACAGAACTGTTAAAAGATAATGTTGTACAGCTATTGGTATAGAAAAGTTGAAGCAAAAGCCTTGCCCACTCCCCTTGTTGCTTCCCTTTCCCCCACCCTCTCTAGCATATATCTTCCTGGTCTTCCCTGGGTATTGCAACTCATAAAATTCCAAAAATCATCATTTTTTTTTCTGATTAAGGAAATGACTTACTGCTCCTGTTATTTTACCGTGAAATGAGAAACAATAAAACAAAACTCTAAAAAAAATCAATGAATTTAAGAGACCGACAGGAAATGACAGCCTGTTGAAAGAGGTCAAGCTTATGATCCTGATATCAATATACTGAAATACTTTCCAAGCCGTTCTGGCCTTTTCTATTCCTCTAACACACACACATGTAGTGTCACACACAAAGACATATCTTTAAGCATCACCACATAGACCACTGGGTAAATACCCCATTTTTCTACATCCATGTAGACGTATTACCTTCGATCTGAGCTAGAAGTTTTACCTGTGTTGCATTTGAATTCCAATATATGGAAAGAAAGCAAGTAGATCTTGGCAGGACCTATGTCCCCTTAATAAGCTTTTCACTATCAGTTTGCCAAAAATGTAACACTGTAAACCAGTTACTATCTTAACAAGGAAGCATGCTCTTTCCGCAGACCACTGAGTCAACTCAATAGCTCAGGCATGTTTAACAAAAAGGGATTTGTTACAGTAGGGATTTGATACAGTAGGGATTTGCTACTTTTTGGCATTTCTAATACTGCCCTCATTTCCTACTGGCTTTTCCCAGCATGCAGTTTGGTGGCAGAGAAGTCCGATTGCTGGTAATCTACCAAAGAAGTGCCACCTGCTTCCTCTCACTGTTTTAGGAGAGCAAATGACCAAAGCTCAGCCAATTGAACTGTATCAAGATACACTTTGAATCTTCAGCAAGTGATGCAAAAAGAGAAGAATGGGTTGGAGTTTCCTCTTCACAGAGGCGGTGGCCTGATCAGCCTGTTCCCTGTCCAGCCCAGGCCTATATTTGGTTTCTTAGGCCTCTGAAGCTTTCTTGGCTCTTCCAGGCTCATTCTAGTCCAATTCTGTGGTCTCCCTGTCTCCACTATGCATCCTAACTATCTTAAACCCTCTTTTGCTTAGGTTAGCTGGCACCAGTTTCTGTTTTTACAGTCAAAAACTCCTAAGTGATACAAAAGACATTTTGCAAGGAATCTAGGAAAATACAGTTAACGTGTACTATTTTGTATTGTGAAAACTACCCTTTGTTATCACATGTTCCTGCAAAAAAAAAAAAACGTTATGCTGATGTTAATCTTCAGAAGGAGAAGGTAGCGATACAATCTTTTTCATGGGCAGAAAGAACAGGACTGGAAGTACATCACTATTTTTCTTAGGCTGGGCCTAATTTTTCTCTACTTTTTTAATGATGCAGTATCTCATTCACTTATTGAGATCTTCATTAGTGGTTATTTGTGTTCTGCTTGGGACAGAAAATTAACCTGTAGATTTCCATTGAAATTGCAGTGGTCTTAGAAATGAGCTAACACGCAGCCTCTTGTGATATCTAGTCCAGCATAGCTCAGTCCTAGTGTATTAGCACTGCTGAGAGGGAAGCAGCTATTTCTCCTACTTTCTATTTCCCCTAGATGTGAGATCACGGGCAGGCCATTTTTCCTCTTGGGCCTCAATGTCCATGTTTTCAAATGAGTTCTAGCATTTTATGATTCTGTAATTCAGTAATTTCAACAAGGTTATTTCAATAAATACAAACATCTGTAATTACAGATTATGGATGAGACTGGCATCCTTATATCACTCTGCGTGCAGATTTTTGTTCAATTTTATATCAATTTAACATTTGCTATTGGGGGAGGGAGAGCCCATTTCACCCACCAAAATAGCTAATAGGTGACCACACAATTTTAGGTGAATGGACATATGCAATGCTGAATTTAATGATTATAACTTAATAATAATGATAGTAATAACAGCACCAAGCTACACACTTTTAATTAACAGCCCAGCTACAATAAGTTGTCTACGAATAGATATTTTAAGAGTAGCTGTGTTATGAGATTTCTATAAAAATGAATTACCCTGGCTGCATAAGTCAATGAATCTGTTTCTAATTGTTAAAAATTAACACATTTCAGTGTTAACATTTTCCTCCATTTGATTTTTATGATTGCCAAAGTTATTTTTCACACATTTAAGTGTCAAGTGGTTCTGAAATTCTTACCAAGAAAAATAGCAATGCCCCAACCCTTCCTGCCACTTCCATTTTCTCAGAGGTAAATTTTTTCAACTGTTTTAGCTTCTTAGTTAGCTGTTATTTTTGATAACTTCCCTCCATTTGTGTAAGTAAAATAACAATATTGCTCTTTCTTGATCTTTCACTTTTAGATTGTATCTATTTACTTCCTACAATGGAAAATAAGGATTTAGCTCTCTTCGACTAGGCCCCAGCAAGTAAATACACATACTTCCCATGTCCTTTAGTTTCCCACTAAAATCACTGCATAATTTTTATTAAAAATTTTTAGGGAACTTTGTTATGTTTACACAAGAACTGTTCACAGAGAAGCTATGTATAAGCCGTGACTACTTTTACTTCTTTAAGTGACTTTTTGTTTCCTCTGTAGCTAATAATTGTTTTATTTTGTTGGCTTTATTTTCTATGTACTAATCACTGAAAAATGCCCAAACTCTCCCAGTTACATCAGATATTCTATCATTTTTACTTTGTTAGAGATAATCTTCCTGGAATCTTCTGAGCTGCTCTATTCTTGCTCTTGCCGGCCAATGATTTGCTACATTCCTGTTATATTCCATCATCTCCATCCTGGAGATATTCTTTGCCTCTTTCTTAAAGGAAAGAAAATCCCATTTTCTGGATTCCCTGTCTTTCTTTTGCTTCGTTACTCCCTCATTTTAGTACAGCATTCCTGCAAAAGTTTCCTAAGGAAGGACACATGGGAGGTAAACTTTTTTAAGCCCTTGAATATCTGAAAATGTCTACCCTTACCCTTGATTTGTTAGTCTGTCTACAAATAGAAAACCAGAGTCAGTATCTTTTTACTTCAGAGGTCCAAAGTTATATCTTCATTACCTCTCAGTTTCAAGCACTGCTCGAGAAGTCCCAAACCATCCAGTTTTCTGATCCTTTGTTTGTGACCTATTTTATCTTTCTGGAAGCTTTAGAATCTTCTATTTAACCTGTAGTCTGAATTTCCACTCTGAAGTGCTCTGGAGTAGATCCATTATATCAACTCAGTGGGCACTTACAAGAAATTTTCTTGATTGTTTATTTACTGATTCCCTGAGTCTGATTCGTCTGTTCTTTCTTCATTGGAACTTCTATCATTCAACTGTTCTTCCTTTTGGATTGGTTCATTAATTTTCTTTTTTTTTTTTTCATTTAATTCTCATCTTTTTGTTGCTTTACTCTACTCTCTGGGAGATTTCCTTGATTTTATTTTCTAACTGTTGTAATGAGATTTTCTTTTTTTGCTATTATAATTTTAATTTTTAAATGTTTTTCTTATTCTCTGAACAAACATATTATATATAAATTATTATATATAAATATATTCATATATAAATGTATACAAGATATGTACAGGAAATATATGTATATATATTCAACACATATACATATATATATTTCTATTTTTGTGTCATGAATGAAATGTCTTTTTATTTTTCTATTATTATTAGTACATATATATTTGAATTTTTCCTCTCCTTACATAATCTGTTTCCTTTTAGTGCTTTTTTTTCTGTTTGTATACTTGTGTCTTTTGATTCTATCATTCATGTTACACACTTGAATGAAGTGTCTACTGATCCTTTATTGTCTATTCATGTATTAAGTGGATTACAAAATATTGTTTAGAAGCTACAGGTTTGTTGAATTTAGCCTTCACTGTACTGATTTGGTTGTAATCTTTCACTGGAAAATAGTAGTATCTTTTCTTTAGCTCTGGTCATTACTTAGAGAATAGTTTTGTCTAAAGTTCTAAGTCTGGCTGCCAGTCTTCTGGAAATTGAATGGGAAAAGACATATGGTCAGTTTCAATGTTGCATATATACTCCTGGGCTGCCACTATTTTGGGAACAGTACCCTTCACACCTCAGTACTTGGCCTCCTGAGGCAATCAGGAACTTCCATTTTACTGCCACCAGAGAATAAGCCTCCAGTCTTCCACTGAGGTGCTGGATGGGATCTGGACTTCTAACAAGAAATGTATCAAGTTCCCATTTGTTTTAGCCATGCCTGTACCCTCACCTTCAGATATTCATGCCATTGTCATTTCTTAGCCTTTTATGTTATGAATTCTGATGTACAATTAGATCATTTCTTGGATTTCCCCACTGTTTGGTTAGGTTTCAGCATATTTGGGCCTTCTAAGTCAGTTACTATTTATACTTGTACATTCTGCATTGCAAAAAGCTATTCCTAATCTGCTTTGTTTTATCCGTTTTATCTTTTTGAGTTTACATTTTAGAATCTCTTTACTGTTATTTTCTAATTTTGGAAAGAACAGAAGTAAATATATATGGACAGTCCATCCTGTTTAACTGGAAGATGGAGCATTATATTTTTATTTCAATATATTATATATATATAACTATATTATAATTTTATAATAATTTTATATAATATTATATATATATAGTTATATGTAATATTTGTAAAACTTAAATTACCACTATTGAAACTTCAGGGTCTATAAAACAGAGTATAGAAACTATAACATTTTTGTATAAGAAACACACATACATCTATACTTGATTTATAAAATAGTCTATAGTAAGAAATTGATAAACAGGCCCATCAGTGGCTTCCTATGTATTGACAAATTTTTTTAAAAGTGAGAACTTGTGAGGATCTTTAGGGGAAAAGAGATGTTTAAAAGAAATATTTAAGAAGTCTGTATGATGTAATATGCTTTCCCATTTCCAACAAAATCTACATCATCCAAACATATTTATGGGTTAGATTTAATATTTTTACTCAAGCAATGAGAGGAATTATATTCAATGCTAGAACATACCAATTATAGCCATAGTGCACTATTTTGAAAAATATGTCAGTTTATCCCCAGTCTGTTTCCTCATATGTAAAATGAGGATGATGCCCCCACTGAATTGTTTAAAGGATTAGAAATAAAAACTAAATATATACCAGGAAAGCACTAGGAACAGGAAAACTTCTACCTGTTGTTAACATGTGCAAATTCAAAAACATGTATACATTTACTTTATTCACTGTCTTCCCTCTTGTTTTGCCAAGACTCTAATTCTGGCAAGATATACTGAGTCTTAAGGAGGAGCCCTCTATTCTAACTGCAGTCTATTTCCTTGCCATCTTCTTGCCAGGAATAACCAAAAGAAGGACTCATTTTCAGAGTGCTTCATTAGTAAGAAGTGGACTAATGTTTAAATCTGTGTGTTTAAATTGATGTGTGTCTGTAGCATTTCAGATAGTGCTTGACAGACAGTATGCTCTCCACAAATATTTATTGAGTGAATGGGTGAACAAAAATATTGCTAAAATTAAACTACTGTTTTTTCTAGTTATGCTTTCAAGTTACATTATCATTCTTTCCTAACTTATCTTTAGATATATAGCTTATATTAAGGTAGGGGTGACAAATGTCTCCTTTAAAGGATCAGATGATAAATATTTTAAGCTTTGTAGGTCATATGGTCTCTGTTAAAGCTACTAAACTCTGCCATTGTAAATGAAAGCAGCCACGGAAAGGACATGGCTGTGTACCAATAAAACTTTAATTGTAAACACTAAAATTCAAAGTTTATATAATTTTCACTTGCCATAAAATATTATTCTTCTTTTGATGTTTTCAATAATTTAAAAATTTAAAAATCATTTTTAGCTCACAAACTGTTCAAAAGCAGGAGGCTGGCCAGATTTGCTAAACAGACTAGTTTGCCACCTCTTTACTAAGGGATGGTTCTTTGTTTAAAAACAGAGAGAAAATCAGATGAGTAATTTCCTCTAGTTGTCAGCACAGCCTTACAGCAAATACAAGATATTTTTATTAGAAGTTTCTGTTGGATTTCTTTTCACACCATTTTCCATAAGAGTAGCATGGTAATTTTGAAATCCAGTTTGCTCAGGTATATGGTTTTCAAGTCACGACAATAATGTTTATCAGAACATTTTACTCAGCTTTCAAAGTTCTGACTGGTTTCAGAAAACAAACGAACAAGCCATTATTATTTCAATTCTTTCACCTTACTCAAAACCTTAATCATAATTGACTCCTCCCTCTCCTTGCATCTCCCTCATCCCTCAAAGCCAATCAATTCCCAAATCTTGTCAGCTTTTCTTTTTTTCCAGTTCGATATGTCTTCTTTTCTTTCCCCATTCTCAGCCTAGTTCAGGACCCCATCAATGGTTATATTTTGTGAAAAAAACACTTTATACACTCTATTTCTCTCTGTCAATCACCTGTCACCATAATCCTCTGAACTGTAAAGATGATACAAATAGGGAGTCTCATTAGAAAAACTGCCCCATGTTTTTTTACTTACAAGGACAGGCATAGGGCATTTGTCAAAATTATAAGATAACTAGCCTAGAAATAAATACAAAGAAAATAGTTTTCAGTGCCATAGGTCATGACAGAAAACAAATTGCATGGCTAGGTTGCATTTAACCCGAACCACTTATTCACAGAATTTGCAACTGAGCAATTGAAAAAGAGAAGATCAAGATGGCAGGCAATGCGCGTCCGGAGCCTGTGCTCCGCAGCGGGAGGGGCCGCGACAGTGAGAGGCCCACGTACTGCAAAAAAAAAAAAAGATGGCAGGCAAAAAATGACTAACTTCAGGGATCAGAAAGAATCCTTTAATCATCTCTCTCTTCTTTTTTAGACTTAACTTCATGAATTTCTTTATGTGAAAGTCTTTGATTGGATTCTGAATATCAGACATTTGATATTCAGGCACCAGGATATAACTTCTGAAGTTTCTGCCACTGAGATTTTATGAGCTTCACCAAAATTAGTAAATATTATTAGATATTAATTAATGGGCAACCAGCAACTTTTCCAGGTCCATTCTAGAACATCACATTATTACTTTTCAATTTTTTGTTTGGAACCATAAATGTAAACCTCCTTATGAGCACCTGTTAGATCTAAGGACTAAAAGACACAGGAGGCTGACAAGTGACTCTGATACAATGAACTTTTAAAACAGTCCAGACATCCTGTGTGCCCCAGATACCTCCTCCCTAGCCTATAAGAGCAAGTTAAATAAAATATTCAAGGCAGTTGACCACAATTTGAATTTTCCCTGTCCCCAAACAATAGCTGGTTTGATCTTTCCTTGACAAGGCTCTAAACCCAAGAATTCTCCACTGCCAACCTTGATTCTCATCTCTGAACCTTCTAGACTTTGTATTGGTAGATGATCTTTCCTGTTTGGGGACGTTGACTTTATACAGTGGATTGTTGTTTGGTTTTCTCTTTTGCCTCTAGAAAAAAAGTTTCTGCTCCAGAGCCAGCCCAAATAATTCAGTCTTCCCCACCTCTTCTTTTTTTGCCACTTTAAGCCTACATTTACAATTCTTAATTACCCCTAAAAACCCAAGTAAAGAGACACCCTACCATAGAAAGAAAAGTTTGTCGGGAGCACGTTGGATTTTAATCATTACCCATTTGCTTGATAATTGCCAAGTGAGAAGAAGCCAAGAGGGAAAGCTGGAAATCTGTCTGGTACTATTAATTATTTTGATGGTATGAATAAAGCCTTGGGAAGCTTATTTATAAAATTCCCCGATGACTCTATTCCAGATGATCTAACATGAAAGGTGACATACATTCAAAATAAATGGCTGTCTAAGAATAATAGGTATAGGGGTTATTTTTATTTCCTTGCCTGGATTTTTAATATTTTCTGTATGTATTATTTTTAATAAGAAAAAATATTTTAAAATATGCAAAAAGGGTCAGACAGGTTTGAATATTGAGCTAAACACAAGATGATATTCAAAAGGAAGATATAAAAAGTACTACATTTGTGTTTTATTTTTAAAAATATATTATAAAACTACAAAATGGTGGAGACATAGCTTGTCAGCTGTAAAGAACAGACTTATCAGCTGTCAGTATGTGGGAAAAAATCTGGATCTTAAAGCGGTACAAGCTAACTTGATAACAACAGAAAACTACTGATCACAGGTCGAATTAACAGAAATATAGTGTCTAAATAAAAGGAATAAGACTGTTAATGAAAGAAGCACTCAAACATTTCCATGCTAAGACATATTTGAATATGAATATAGTCTGAACTTCATTCAGGATAAGAAAAATTCAAATTAAGCTTACTTCAAAATATATTTCACCTTTCAGATGACCAAGATCAAAGAGTCTGATATCATAATGTATCAGTGAGCGAATGGTGGAGACACTCATATATTTTTTATGAGTTTAAATTTGTAATACTTTTAGAGATAACAATTTGGCATCTTTCAAATTTATAAAATATATCCACGCATTGTGGTGAACTGTGCTGGTATTCTAATTATTTGCTTGTCCTTCCTATGAGGAAAGAAATGTACATCCATATCCTACTGATGTCTGGCTTGGCCACATGACCTTCTCTGGCCACTGAACTGTAAGTAGAAGTGACAGGTACTATTTTCAAGCAGAAGCTTTGAGAACTATCATATAGTTAACCATGTCCTCTTTTCCTTCTACCAAAAACCTAGTTTGCTCTGGAAAGGGATTGCTCCTTTAGCCTAGGTCCTAGAATGAGGATGATGTAGAAAAGAGACAAAGAATCTTGCAATAGAGATGTAACATAAGTGAGAGATTAGCTTTTAGTTTTGTAAGCTACTAAGGATTTGACACCATTTGCTATTATGACATAATTTAGTCTGAACTAACTGATACAGTATTTTACTCAGTGGTTCTACTTCTTGGTATTTATTCTATACCTATACTCATGAGTGTATAAAATGATAGGTAGGTAGGTAGATAATCTGTTGCTGTTATTATGCTAATAGATGATTAAGAACCTAAATATTCATCAACAGCGAAATGTCTAAATAAAATATTATGCAATCATACAAAACTACTATGCAGCTGAAAAAAAGGATGAGGAAATTTTTATTAATAAGATGGTCTGATCTCACATGTATATTTACAGTTATGTAATTAAGAAGGCAAAAGGAAAACAGACTATCTCTGAAAGGAGATATGACTTGACTCTGTTTAGGAAAACTGGATGAATGACAGATGAATAAGTTTGGAAGGCTTTTTTAAAAATTGCATCCTCTTTCGTACATTTTTAATTTTGAATGTTTGTGAATGTATTATATATTCAAAGGAAAAATAAAATAGTAAATAATGAAAAAGAGGATGCAGTAGTTGAATAGGTCATATCTGGATTCTGGAATCCTAATTGCTCCAATAATTCTATACTATAATTAACCCGGTCTCTTTCCCTTTGTTTAACCTTTCCATTGAAGCTGCTAATTAGCTCTAATCATTTTTTTATGTCCAAGCTCAATTCCATGACATTATGCAGCTTTGTCTTACCAGTGTAGTCTTCTAAATTATAGTAAAGGTAGTGCCCTGCCTAGAACTACTGGGTTGGTCCACCCATATTGAGCAGCTACTATGAGTGTTGACTGGTAATGACTCATCTACATATTTCTCTGGAGAATTATCTTTGGCCAACAGGAGCCATCTAACCCTGGGACTCCTGGGAGGTTATGTCACCCTTCCCAGTAGAGGCTCTCAGCCAGAACTGACTGATAAGGGTAAAAAAATATTCAGCTCTTATGCATCAAGATGGAAGAACTTTGTGATGCCATTTGTGCTCCAGAGTTACACATGGAATCAAGTGCTAAAATCGCATATTAATTTAGCTTTTTCTCCTGCCATATCCTAATTACTTCCTCATAGGTTTCTCCTGATAACTTTCATTGGGATGGCCCATAGGACACTATATTTAACAAGATAATAAGAAAGACACTGTGTGTGTGTGTGTGTGTGTAGAGATATCTGGATCATGGAGGTCAGTGGTGGCTATCCTTTGTATGTTGGGCCTTATGCGAGGTCATGCTATTACAGATCTAAATTATAGTTAAAAACTTCCCTAATATGGCAAAGGAAATAGTCAAGTCCAGGAAGTGCAGAGAGTCTGATACAGGATAAATGCAAGGAGAAACAAGACAAGACATGTATTAATCAAACTATCAAAAATTTAATACAAAGAAAAAATATTAAAAGCAGCAAGGGAAAAGCAACAAATAACATACAAGGGAATCCCAATGGGGTTAACAGCTGATCTTTCAGCAGAAACTCTACAAGCAAGAAGGGAGTGGCAGGACATATTTAAAGTGATGAAAGGGAAAAATCTACAAACAAGACTACTCTACCCAGCAAGGATCCCATTCAGATTCAACAGAGAAATTAAAAGCTTTACAGACAAGCAAAAGCTAAGAGAATTCAGCACCACCAAACCAGCTTTACAAAAAAGCTAAAGGAACTGCTCTAGTCGGGAAATACAAGAGAAGGAAAAGACCTACAATAACAAATCCAAAACAAGTAAGAAAATGGTAAAAGGAAAACACATATCGATAATTACCTTAAATATAAATGGATTAAATGCTCCAACCAAAAGACACAGACAGGATGAATGGACACAAAAACAAGACCTGTATATATGCTCTCTACAAGAGACTCATTTCAGACCTAGGGACACATATAGATTGAAAGTGAGGGGATGGAAAAAGGTATTATATGCAAATGGAAATCAAAGGAAAGCTGGAGTAGCAATTCTCATATCAGACAAATAGATTTTAAAATAAAGACTATTACAAGAGACAAAGAAGGATACTACATAATGATCAAGGGATCAATCCAGAATATATAACAATTGTAAGTACTTATGCTGCCAACATAGAAGCACCTCAATACATAAGGCAAATGCTAACAGCTATAAAAGAGGAAATTGACAGTAACACAATAATACTAGGGAACTTTAACACTCTACTTTCACCAATGGACATATCAATCAAAATGAAAACAAATAAGGAAACACAAGCTTTAAATGACATATTAAACAAGATGAACTTAAATGATATTTATAGGACACTTCATGCAAAAACAACAAAATACACTTTCTTCTCAAGTGCTCACAGAAAATTATCCAGGATAGATTATATCTTGGGTCACAAATCAAGCCTTGGTAAAATTAAGAAAATGAAATCAGATTAAGTTTCTTTTCCGACCACAACACTATGAGACTAGATACCAATTACAGGAAAAAAATATGTAAAAAACACAAATAAACGGAGACTAAACAATACATTAGTAAATAACCAAGAGATCACTGAAGCGATCAAAGAGGAAAAAAAAAATACCTGGAAACAAATGACAATGAAAACACGATGACCCCAAACCTATGGGACACAGCAAAAGCAGTTCTAAGAGGGAAGTTTATAGCAATATAATCCTACCTCAAAAACAAGAAAAATCTTAAATAAACAACCTAAACTTACACCTAAAGCAATTAGAGAAAGAAGAACAAAAAAACTCCAAAGTTAGTAGAAAGAAAGAAATCATAAAGATCAGATCAGAAATAAATGAAAAAGAAATGAAGAAAACCATACCAAAGATCAGTAAAATGAAAAGCTGGTTCTTTGAGAAGATAAACAAAATTGATAAACCATTAGCCAGACTCATCAAGAAAAGGGAGAAGACTCAAATCAAAAGAATTAGAAATGAAAAAGGAGAAGTAACAACTGACACTGCAGAAATACAAAGGATCATGAGAGATTACTATAAACAATTATATGCCAATAAAATGGAAACCTGGAAGAAATGGACAAATTCTTAGAAAAGTAACTTACAAGACTGAACCAGGAAGAAATAGAAAATATACACAGACCAATCAAAAGTAATGAAATTAAAACTGTAATTTAATATCTTCCAACAAACAAAAGCCCAGGACCAGATGGCTTCACAGGCGAATTCTATCAAATATTTAGAGAAGAGCTAACACCTATCCTTCTCAAATTCTTCCAAAATACAGCAGAGGGAGGAATACTCCCAAAATCATTCTAAAAGGCCACCATCACCCTGATACCAAAACCAGACAAAGATATCAAAAAAAAGAGAAAACTACAGGCCAACATCACTGCTGAACATACATGTGAAAATCCTCAACAAAATACTAGTAAACAGAATCCAAAGCACATTAAAAGGATCATATGCCATGATCAAGTGGGGTTTATCCCAGGAATGCAAGGATTCTTCAATATATGCAAATCAATCAATGTGATACACCATATTAACAAACTGAAGGATAAAAACCATATGATCATCTTAATAGATTCAGAAAAAGCTTCTGACAAAATTCAACAGCCATTTATGATAAAAAACCCTCCAGAAAGTAGGCAGAGAGGGAACTTACCTCAAATAATAAGTGCCATATATGACAAACCCACAGCTAACATCATTCTCAAAGGTGCAAAAATGACCATTTCGACTAAGATCAGGAACAAGACAAGGTTGCCCACTCTCACCACTATTGTTCACCATAATTTTGAAAGTTTTAGTCACAGCAATCAGAGAAGAAATAGAAATAAAAGGAATACAAATTGGAAAAAAAGTAAAAGTATCACTGTTTGCAGATGACACGATAGTATACAGAGAGAATCCTAAAGATGTTACCAGAAAACTACTAGAGCTAATCAATGAATTTGGTAAAGTTGCAGGATACAAAATTAATGCACAGAAATCTCTTGCATTCCTATACACTAATGATGAAAAATCTGAAAGAGGAATTAAGGAAACACTCCCATTTACCATTGCAACAAAAAGAATAAAATTCCTAGGAATAAACCTACCTAGGGAGACAAAAGACCTGTATGCAGAAAAGTATAAGACACTGTTGAAAGGAATTAAAGATGATACCAACAGATGGAGAGATATACCATGTTCTTGGATTGGAAGAATCAATATTGTGAAAATGATTATACTACCCAAAGCAATCTACAGCTTCAATGCAATCTGTATAAAATTACCAAAGGTATATTTTACAGAACTAGAAGAAAAAAATTTAAAATTTGTATGAAGACACAAAAGACCCTGAATAGCCAAAGCAGTCTTGAGGTAAAAAAACAGAGCTGGAGGAATCAGACCCACTGACTTCAGACTATAATACAATGCTACAGTAATCAAGACAGTATGGTACTGGCACAAAAACAGAAATATAGATCAATGGAACAAGATAGAAAGCCCAGAGATAAACCAATGCACATATGGTCACCTTATCTATGATAAATGAAGCAACAATATACAATGCAGAAAAGACAGCCTCTTCAATAAGTGGTGCTGGGAAAACTGAACAGCTACATGTAAAAGAATGAAATTAGAACACTCCTAAACATCATATGCAAAAATAAACAAACTGGATTAGAGACCTAAATGTAAGGCCAGACACTATTAAACTGTTAGAGGAAAACAGAGGCAAAACACTCTATGACATAAATCACAGCAAGATCCTTTTTGACCCACCTCCTAGAGAAATGGAAAGAAAAACAAAAATAAACAAATGGGAGCTAATGAAACTTAAAAGCTTTTGCACAGCAAAGGAAACCATAAACAAGATGAAAAGACAATCCTCAGAATGGGAGAAAATATTTACAAATGAGGCAACTGACATAGGATTAATCTCCAAAATATACAAGCAGCTCAAGCAGCTCAATATCAAAAAAGCAAACAACCCAATCCAAAAATGGGCAGAAAATCTAAATAGACATTTCTTCAAAGTAGATATACAGATTGCCAACAAACGCATGAAAGTATGCTCAACATCAGTAATCATTAGAGAAATGCAAATCAAAACTACAATGAGGAAGAAACTTACACAAGCTTCTTAGATAGCCTCATCTAGCTTCAGCAGAAGCAAGAACTACAATCAGGCAGCCTGTGGAACAAAAAACAAATTCATAGAAAGATAGACAAGATGGAAAGGCAGAGGGCTATGTACAAGGTGAAGGAACAAGATAAAATCCCAGAAAAACAACTAAATGAAGTGGAGATAGGCAACCTTCCAGAAAAAGAATTCAGAATAATGATAGTGAAGATGATCCAAGACCTCGGATAAACAATGGAAGCAAAGATCGAGAAGATGCAAGAAATGTTTAACAAAGACCTAGAAGAATTAAAGAACAAACAAACAAAGATGAACAATACAATAAATGAAATGAAGACTACACTAGAAGGAATCAATAGCAGAATAACTGAGGCAGAAGAATGGATAATTGACCTGGAAGACAGAATGGTGGAATTCACTGCTGCAGAACAGAATAAAAAAAAATGATTGAAAAGAAATGAAGACAGCCTAAGAGACCTCTGGGACAACATTAAACCCAACAACATTCACATTATAGGGGTCCCAGAAGGAAAAGAGAGAGAAAAAGGACTCGAGAAAATATTTGAAAAGATTACAGCCAGAAACTTCCCTAACATGGGAAAGGAAATAGCCACCCAAGTCCGGGAAGTGCAGAGAGTCCCATACAGGATAAACCAAACGAGAAACATGCCGAGACCCATAGTCATCAAACTGGCAAAAATTAAAGACAAAGAGAAATTATTGAAAGCAGCAAGGGAAAAATGACAAATAACATACAAGGGAACTCCCATAAGGTTAACAGCTGACTTCTCAGCAGAAACTCTACAAGCCAGAAGGGAGTGGCATCATATACTTAAAGTGATGAAAGGGAAGAACGTACAACCAAGATTACTCTACCAGGCAAGGATGTCATTCAGATTCAATGGAAAAATCAAAAGCTTTAGGGACAAGCAAAAGCTAAGAGAACTCAGCACCACAAAACCAGCTCTACAACAAAAGCTAAAGGAACTTCTCTAAGTGGGAAACACAAAAGAAGAAAAGGACCTACAAAAACAAACCGAAAGCAATTGAGAAAATGGTCATAGGAACATACATATTGATAATTACCTTAAACGTGAATGGATTAAATGCTCCAACCAAAAGACACAGGCACACTGAGTGGATACAAAAACAAGACCCATATATATGCTGCCTACAAGAGACCCACTTTAGACCTAGGGACACATACAGACTGAAAGTGAGGGGATGGAAAAAGATATTCCATGCAAATGGAAATCAAAAGAAAGCTGGAGTAGCAATACTCATATCAGATAAAGTAGACTTTAAAATAAAGAACGTTACAAGAGACAAGGAAGGACACTACATAGTGATCAAGGGATCAATCCAAGAAGAAGATATAACAATTATAAATATATATGCACCCAGCATAGGAGCACCTCAATACATAAGGCAACTGCTAACAGCTCTAAAAGAGCAAATCAACAGTAACACAATAACAGTGGGGGACTTTAACACCTCACTTACATCAATGGACAGATCATCCAACATGAAAATAAAGAAAGAAAGAGAAGGTTTAAATGACACAATAGACCAGATAGATTTAATTGATATTTATAGGACATTCCATCCAAAAACAGCAGATTACACTTTCTTCTCAAGTGCGCACAGAACATTCTCCAGGATAGATCACATCTTGGGTCACATATCAAGCCTCAGTAAATTTAAGAAAACTGAAATCATATCAAGCAACTTTTCTGACCACCACACTGAGATTAGAAGTGAATTACAGGGAAAAAACGTAAAAAACACCAACACATGGAGGCTAAACAATACATTACTAAATAACCAAGAGATCACTGAAGAAATCTAAGACGAAATCAAAAAACACCTAGAGACAAATGACAACAAAAACACGATGATCCAAAACCTATGGGATGCAGCAAAAGCAGTTCTAAGAGCGAAGTTTATAGCTATACAAGCCTATGTCAAGAAACAAGAAAAATCTCAAATAAACAATCTAACCTTATACATAAGGGAACTAGAGAAAGAAGAACAAACAAAACCCAAAGTTAGCAGAAGGTAAGAAATCATAAAGATCAGAGCAGAAATAAATGAAATAGAAACAAAGAAAACAATAGCAAAGATCAACAAAACTAAAAGCTGGTTCTTTGAGAAGATAAACAAAATTGATAAACCATTAGCCAGACTCATCAAGAAAAAGAGGGAGAGGACTCAAATCAATAAAATTAGGAATGAAAAAGGAGAAGTTACAACAGACACCACAGAAATACAAAACATCCTAAGAGACTACTACAAGCAACTCTATGCCAATAAAATGGACAACCTGGAAGAAATGGACAAATTTTAGAAAGGTATAACATTCCAAGACTGAACCAGGAAGAAGTAGAAAATATGAACAGACCAATCAGAAGTAATGAAATTAAAACTGTGATTAAAAATCTTCCAACAGGGCTTCCCTGGTGGCACAGTGGTTGAGAGTCTGCCTGCTGATGCAGGGGACATGGGTTCCTGCCCCAGTCCAGGAAGATCCCACATCTTCCTGTGCTCCGCAATGGGAGAGAACACAACAGTGAGAAGCCCGCGTACAGAAAAAAAAAAAAATCTTCCAACAAACAAAAGTCTAGGACCAGATGGCTTCACAGGTGAATTCTATCAAACATTTAGAGAAGAGCTAACACCCATCCTTCTCAAACTCTTCCAAAAAATTGCAGAGGAAGGAACACTCCCAAACTCATTCTGTGAGGCCACCATCACCCTGATACCAAAACCAGACAAAAAAAGAAAATTACACACCAATATCACTGATGAATATAGATGCAAAAATCCTCAACAAAATACAAGCAGAATCCAGCAACACATTAAAAGGATCAAACACCACGATCAAGTGGGATGTATCCCAGGGATGCAAGGATTCTTCAGTATATGCAAATCAATCAATGTAATACACCATATTAACAAATTGAAGGATAAAAACCATATGATCAGGGCTTCCCTGGTGGCGCAGTGGTTGAGAGTCCGCCTGCTGATGCAGGGGACACGGGTTCGTGCCCCGGTCCAGGAGGATCCCACATGCCGCGGAGCGGCTGGGCCCGTGAGCCATGGCTGCTGAGCCTGCGCATCCAGAGCCTATGCTCCACAACAGGAGAGGCCACAACAGTGAGAGGCCTGCATACTGCAAAAAAAACCACAAAAAACCAAACCAAAACAAAAAAAAACCATATGATCATCTCAATAGATGCAGAAAAAGCTTCAGAGAAAATTCAACACCCATTTATGATAAAAACTCTCCAGTAAGTGGGCACAGAGGGAACCTACCGCAATATAATAAAGGCCATATATGACAAAGCAACAGCAAACATCATTCGCCATGGTGAAAAACGGAAAGCGATTCCTCTAAGATCAGGAAAAAGACAAGGATGTCCACTCTCACTACTATTATTCAACATAGTTTTGGAAGGCCTAGCCATGGCAATCAGAGAAAAAAAGGAAATAAAAGGAATGCAAATTGGAAAAGAAGAAGTAAAACTGTCACTATTTGCAGATGACATGATAATATACACAGAGAATCCTAAAAATGCCACCAGAAAAGTACTAGAGCTAATCAATGAATTTGGTAAAGTTGCAGGATACAAAATTAATGCACAGAAATCTCTTGCATTCCTATACACTAATGATGAAAAATCTGAAAGAGAAATTAAGGAAACACTCCCATTTACCACTGCAACAAAAAGAATAAAATACCTAGGAATAATCCTACCTAGGGAGACAAAAGACCTGTATGCAGAAAAGTATAAGACACTGTTGAAAGAAATTAAAGATGATACCAACAGATGGAGAGATATACCATGTTCTTGGATTGGAAGAATCAATATTGTGAAAGTGACTCTACTACCCAAAGCAATCTACAGATTCAATGCAATCCCTGTCAAACTACCAATGGCATTTTTTACAGAATTAGAACAAAAAAATCTTAAAATTTGTATGGAGACACGAAAGACCCCGAATAGCCAAAGCAGTCTTGAGGTAAAATAACGGAGCTGGAGGAATCATAGTTCCTGACTTCAGACCATACTACAAATCTACAGTTATCAAGACAGTATGGTACTGTCAGAAAAACAGAAATGTAAATCAATGGAAAAAGACAGAAAGCCCAGAGATAAATCCACACACCTATGGTCAAGTAATCTATGACAAAGGAGGCAAAGATATACAATGGAGTAAAGACAGTCTCTTCAATAAGTGGTGCTGGGAAAACTGGACAGCTACTTGCAAAAGAATGAAATTAGAACACTCCCTAACACCATACACAAAAATAAACTCAAAATGGATTAGAGACCTAAATGTAAGACCAGACACTATAAAACTCTTAGAGGAAAACATAGGAAGAACACTGCTTGACATCAATCACAGCAAGATCTTTTTTGATACACCTCCTAGAGTAATGGAAATAAAAAAATAAATAAACAAATGGGACCTAATGAAACTTCAAAGCTTTTGCACAGCAAAGGAAACCATAAACAAGACAAAAAGACAACACTCAGAATGGGAGAAAATATTTGCAAACGAATCAATGGACAAAGGATTAATTTCCAAAATATATAAACAGCACATGCAGCTCAATATTAAGGAAGCAAACAACCCAATCCAAAAATGGGGAGAAACCTAAATAGACATTTCTCAAAAGAAGACATACAGATGGCCCAGAAGCATATGAAAAGCTGCTCAACATCACTAATTATTAGAGAAATGCAAATCAAAACTACAATGAGGTATCACCTCACACCCGTTAGAATGGGCATCATCAGAAAATCTACAAACAACAAATGCTGGAGAAGGTGTGGAGAAAAGGGGACCCTCCTAGCACTGTTGGTGGGAATGTAAATTGATACAGCCACTATGGAGAACTGTATGGAGGTTCCTTAAAAAACTAAAAATAGAACTACCATACGACACAGCAATCCCACTACTGGACATATACCCTGAGAAAACCATAATTCAAAAAGAGTCATGCACCCCAATGTTCACTGCAGCTCTATTTACAATAGCCAGGACATGGAAACAACCTAAGTGTCCATTGACAGATGAATGGATAAAGAAGATGTGGTACATATATACAATGGAATATTACTCAGCCATAAAAAAATGAAACTGAGTTATTTGTAGTGAGGTGGATGAACCTAGAGTCTGTCATACAGAGTGAAGTAAGTCAGAAAGAGAAAAACAAATACCATATGCTAACACATATATATGGAATCTAGGGGAAAAAAATGGTCCTGAAGAACCTAGGGGCAGGACAGGAATAAAGATGCAGATGTAGAGAATGGACTTGAGGACACGGGGAGGGGGAAGGGTAAGCTGAGGTGAAGTGAGAAAGTGGCATGGACATATATACACTACCAAATGTAAAATAGCTAGCTAGTGAGAAGCAGCCACATAGCACAGGGAGATCAGCTTGGTGCTTTATGACCACCTAGAGGGGTGGGATAGGGAGGGTGGGACAGGGACACAAGGAGGAGGAGATATGGGGATATATGTATACATATAGCTGATTCACTTTGTTATAGAGCAGAAACTAACACAACAATGTAAAGCAGTTATACTCCAATAAAGATGTTAAAAAAAAAGAAAAAGAAAACCTTTGGGGAAATAAAAACGCTATTTGCTGAAAATAAAAAAAAATATAACATGTCTTAGTATGAATTTCCTTGAGATTTTCCTATTTGGTGTTTACTCAGCATGTTAAATCTGTATGTTTATATCTCTTGTCAAATTTTTAGCCATTATATCTTCGAGTACTTTTTCAGCTCCACCTTTTTTCTCCTGTTTTCAGGACTCTAATAACACAAATGTTCAATCATTTATTATGATCCCACAGTTCACTTAGAAGCTTCCCCCTGTCCACTTTATTTTCTTTCTGCTGTTCAGATTTCAGACTGCGTAATTTCTATTGCTCTAATTCACTGATTCTTTCGTCTGCCCCTCCAACCTGCCATGGAGCCCTTCTACTGTGTATTTTGTTTGTCTTTTCAGTCCTAAAATTTCCATTTTGTTATTTTGATTTCTTATGTCTTCATTAAAACTTTCTATTACTCTGCTATTTGCCATCTTTTGATTTGTTTCAAGCATGCTCATAATTGCTGATTAAAGCACTTTTATTGTGGCTGATATTGAAATCTTTGTCAGATAATTCTAACATGTTATCTTTGTGTTGGCATGCATTGATTATCTTTTTTCAGTCAGTTTCAGAACTTTCTGGTTTTTGATATGATTTTTTTACTGAAATGTGGAAATTTCATTGAAACTTTTAAATTATCAGACTCTGGTCTTATAATTTAAGTTATAAGACTGTGGATCATATTAATTTCCTGTTATAAGACTCTGGATCTTATTTTAACCTTCTGTTTTAGGTGGATTTCTCTGACACTGATCCAGTGTCTGCCTCTTTACTGCCAGGCAAAGGCAGAAGTACAGGCTTCCTAGTCAATCTTCACTGCCACCTGATATAGGGGGAACTTCGTTACTGACAGATAGGTATAGGAGTTCCAGCCCCCCATTTCTTCCCACTAACACCACAGTGTGAGTGGCTTCATTATTGCTGGTGATAGTCAAAGTGTTGAATCTCCTCTAGGCTTCCTCTGATTCACCCCGGTGAGGAATGAGGAACATCTCACTACTGCTGGCTTAGGTGAAGTCCAGGCTCACTACGTGGTCTCCATGACACTGGGATGGGGGCTGGCTTCACTATCACTTGTGAGGATCATGGAAGTCCCAGGTCCCAACTTGACCTTCTCTGACATGACCCTGGTGTGGGCATGGGGAATACCTCATTATAGCCAAGACAGAATGGAGTCTAGGTTCCCCACTCAGCCTTTGCGGGAATAGGTAGAGGTGGCGCCACAGTTTTTTCTGTGTTCTTTGGCTATTGTAGAGCAGTTATTGTCAAATAGTTTTCCATTTTGCTTATCTGCCTTATGGTCCTTTGGCTTGAGAGAGTAGGTTTTGGGGGTCTTTTGGGGTCAACACCTACTGGTGTTTCTGGGTTGCCAGCTTCTTCAGCTTCAAGTCTTGAATATAAGGGCGAAAAAAGAAAACTCAAGGAACTCACCACCATGTCATTCCTTGGGTCATGAAGTCAGTTGGTTAGCTTTCTTTTCTCTACTTTTCAGAGTCTTTTTATATTTGTTTCATACATAATGCCTAGAGTTTTTAGTTGTTTTTAGTTGGAGGAATAGGGAAAAGTACATTCCATTTTCCTGGAAGCACAATTCTTAAGACTTAAAAAAAAATTCAGTTTCAGGACTTACGTTTCCCCTATTCAATCAAAACCAAATTTCATATTGTATTTCACTCTAGAAACAGAATTCTCACTCCTTTCTATTCCCAGAGATTTAACAATAAATCCTTTAGCCTTTTTCCATTCCTCAAACTGATATTTCCCTATTCTGACTTTAATAAATGCTTTCATCAATTGGCAGTTGATCAGATGGTTTGTGTGACCTGATAGGGTGACACAGAACCTCTTTTCAAACTGACAGAATATTCAAAGCCCTTACTCTTTCCACCAGTAAAGCTGCTTTGTAAATGCCAGATTCTTTTAAAATTGTGTTGCTTGCAAGTGCATGTATTATTCATCTGACTGAGGTATCCCACACTGTCAAGGGGGAAAATTGCAAGAATCTATCTCTGAGCTTCCCTTTGATGCTGTGAGAAGATTCAAAATGAGTGGATTGGAAGGTGATTGTATTTTTCCTTTACCTTCTGGTTAAACTGACAATATCTGCTTCATATTACCATATGACATGTTACCCAGGACGATGACCCTGAAAGCTTGATTCACCCAAAAAAAGAAAAACTAGTTGTGTGATCCAAGTGTCACAGAGGAGATACTGATGCTGACCAATGGCCGCACACATTTCTCCAGCTCTGCACATGATGCTTTCTGAATGGGACAACAAGCATCTTATTTCATAATGTAGCAACAGCAGCAGAAATTGAAATGTGCCTAGATATGCTCTTTCCAGTACACAATTTATAAGGCTAGATCTTAAATGAGATAGAATTCTACAAAGGTAAGACTAAAAAGACTTGAGAGGTCACTGAATCACAGCCCCCTTCCCCCTCCGGCCATTCTATAAGTAATAGTGGCCCAAGCTAACTAGTGGCAAAACTAAGACATGCTTTGACAGCTGACTTTCATCCAGTATTCTTTTATACACACCACATGGTCACCAATAATGACTTTTAAAATGCTGGTTGATTATTTTGCATTAGAGCAGAAAATTATCAATCTACCATAGAAGTACAATCTATGTGAACTTTGAGAACTGATTCCCTTAAGACTCAGGATTTTAATGACTAAATCATTCAAAAACACCAAGGAGCTGCAAGAAATAGGCAGTGATTCATTCAGTGGGTAGCACTGTTCCTTGTGATGGTCTACTCCCAAGTCTTCTGTATTGTCAGCTGAAAAGTGAGCCAAACCTAGGCCTCTCTGAGGTCTCCACAAATCACAGAGTATAGCATAAGTTGACTTGTCTTCCAAAGTAGGTCCTAGTTGGGCAAAAGTTCTAGGATTGCTTTCTGATTCCATTTTAAAGAATGACCTCTAGCTGACCTATATTCTCCTGAAAGCTTAAAATGGATGTGGTTTCCAACTTCCTGTGCTATCCTAAACTGCATAGCTCTCTGAACAGCTGTTTAAAAAGCTGTAGATTCTATACGGGGTAATGAGTACTAGTAGTTCACACAATAGCTGCTTATGCATTTAAATATAACTTATACATATGAAGGTTTCAATATGAGTTTGTATAACCTAGATATATTTTATGAAATATATTTGATATTAAAAGACACTTTAGATTATTGTTTGTTATTTTCTGTTAGAAAAAAATAAAGAGGAATGTGAAATAATGTCATGGGAATGCAAGAGATTAAATATTATTCTAATAATTATATTTTCTGAACCTTAAATCAGGGCACATAGTAAAGAAATGTAATAAGTAAAACCTGAACTCTCAAAGATACAGATTTTAGAAATGTCAGAGACTTGAGGAAACTAAGATCTCATAACAAGATCCATTAATTCCTCAAAATCCTGATTTATGGGAATGACCAAAATTATCCTCTTAATTTTTACCTTGATTATTTTAAAATCTTTTATATCTATTAGATCTTAGATTTTGAAAATATCTGATAATCATTCAAGTCTAATAAAAAGCAACAAATTAATATTGATTAATGTGAGAAAAGGAGTTTATCCAATAGATAATAAAGAGCCAGTGAGGGGTTTTAATACAAGGTGTTGTGAGACATTTCTCCATGGGGTGCTCTCGCTTCTGTACATTTTCTGAGCAAAGCCATTGATAGCTTTTGTCCCCCAAGTACCTTTTCAAGGGCGTTTGTATGTTAAACAGCCTTGGAATATGGAGAAAGTATCTCCTTTCAGGGCAGAGGAAAGATTTGTTTGCTGTCCAGGATAATAAAGACAGTTTCCCTCCAGGGCTAAGGTTGGGTAGATTTACCAACAGACTTTTTGGAAAACTGAGAGTTCCATAACCTGATATTCTTAAGATGTAATGTGTACTCACAGTGAGTACAGCATCCCCTTGGGCATCTCCCCATGGAACTTGGGGGGGGGGGCAAGGGGAACTGAAGAGAACGTTCAATCAATGTAATAAAGTCCTTTGTCTGTGACGCAGGAGTCTCATGTCATCTGCTAGTAACTATGGCAAACTAACTTAATAGCTTGGAAGCAAAGTAAACTCTCAGACTCAATCACTGTTCTTGACAAAAGGTGACGTTGTCAACGTTCATATACTACATTTCCACCATTCTTAGCTATGACGTCTATGTTAGCGATTCAAACTGAGTGGCTCTGTAAGGAATCCTAAGGAAGACCATGACTAGCCAGAGAAATGGGATTAAAAATTATGCGAATGGTCTACTTCCTAGTCAATTATGGTAATATATTTTAACTGAAGACACTGTCCCATGTTCTCATCAAAGCAGTGTATAAATGTGAGAGCGCCACTGTTGGTGGTCTTGGAAGGTAATGAGAGGGGCATTACCCAGCTAAGTGCTGCCATGAGCACAACAATTATATCCTCTTCTTTCCCAAACTCTGGGTGTTCTTTCAGTGGCTTACAGCACTCATTGACATTTCCTGACCAGGACTATAATTTTATGTTGCCATTATGGTTCTTCTACCCTGAATGTTAAACTTTTCTAAATACAGCTAGTAAGACATATCAAAGCATGGTGGCTTACCATTAAAACACTAAACTTAAATTCAAGAAAACTGAGCCCTACCTTGTTGTCCCTGGCATCATCAGATATGGACACACTTTTTTGTTCCTTAAAATAATGGAGGTTTAAGTGTAAGGGTAAATGCAGAGGGGGAACAGTTGAGTATAGACAGATAATGGAAATGAATAAACTACTTGGCAACTCAGAGGAAATGCCTGAGCTGTGCTGTCAATATGGAGCCACACATATGGCTGTGAAGTACTTGAAGTGTGGCTACTCCAAGCTGTGACATGCTCTACATATGAAAAATACACACTGGATTTTGAAAACTGAGTGCAAAGCAAAATGTAAATACTCATCAATACATTTTATATTGAATACATGTTGAAATGATAATATTTTGGATAACTTGTATTAAATACAATACAGTTTTTAAAAATAATTTTACTTGTTTAACCTTTTTTTCATGGCTACTAGAAAATTTAAAGATTACCTCTGTGATTTTTGTGTATACTATTTCCATCTGACAGTGCTGTGCTAGACTATTCCTGGTCATCTACCTTAATGACATGAATGGAGTGGGCCTATAAGGAATCTTAGGGCTGACCCAGTAGCTATAAACCAAATGGTGTCAACTGTCACACACTAGATGAAAGAATTAAACCAGTTGAAGGCCTGTAAATGGACCACAGGTTTCTTGAAAGCAAAGGTCATGTATTGTCATATCCTTTTCTTTTCCCTAGTGACAAGATCAGTCCCCCAATTAGCTCAATTATTTTTTACCAGTTGAATGAGTTATAAGGAAATCTAGGAAAAAGAAATACCGCAAGTGGAACGATTCAGTACATGAAGAGATTGTACATATTAATTCTGAACAGGACGCCTGTGTATCATTCTTCTTAGCAGTCATTTATATTCTTCGTTTAAGAATGCAGTCTTACAGTGCAATTTATCTTCCAATAGGTCTCACTGCCTCTAGAGATCTAGGCTGGAAATGCTTATTTTTCTAACACATATCTTCTTTTAGAACACACAGATCAGTCATGGGGGTTAATTAAAGTGGGAATCACTTGGGCACAGGTGAGTAAGTTAGTAGATACACACGGGCCATGGAGTTTTCAAATTATCTGAAGATCATGGCCTTAAAAAAGCATTCAATGTTTTGTGTGTACAGAGACAAAGAAAGTCCTAATAGAGAGGATAAAACCAGCAGAATCTTCATGATGTCTTTGTGCTGCTTCCATTTATTACTTTATCTGCTTGTAGGGAGTGATACAGTGAACAGGGAGAGATGTCCCCAAAATGTAAGGTCCATGGCCATTAACACTCATACATGTTGCAACAGAGATGAATGTCTGGTATATGAGACTGACAGGGATACAGGAACTAGTGGTATTCTAAGACATGTAAAGCATGCTTTGCGTGTTCTTTATTAGGTGCAACTAATACTGATGCTGGTAGATGAAGGATGATTGCCATATATCTCTTGTAACTAACATATGTTGTGTACTTACTCTGTGCTAGGTAATTTATACTATAAATTACAGAAACTTTGGAGGGGAGCTGTTATCTTTGTTTTATAATTAAAAATAAACTAAGTTTGAGAGAGTTGCCCAGGGACATCATAATGCTTGTCAGTGGAAGAGTCAGAACTTGAACCCAAGTGTAGTCTAACTTCAAAACCCATCTCTTTCTAGCAAACCAATGCCACCTCCTCTATAATGTAACAATGGCATTATTATAATGTAGGGGAAAAAAAAGAGTTTTAGCGGCCTTACTAACTTCCTGTCTTTCCTGCCTTCCTCCATCTCTCATCTCTTCCTCCCTCCCTTTCCCTGTTGTCACCCCCTTCCTCACACTCTTTTTTTTTTTTTTTTTTTTGCGGTACGCAGGCCGTAACTCTCACTGTTGAGGCCTCTCCCGTTGCGGAGCACAGGCTCCAGACGCGCAGGCTCAGCGGCCATGGCTCACGGGCCCAGCCGCTCCGCGGCATGTGGGATCCTCCTGGACCGGGGCATGAACCTGTGTCCCCTGCATCGGCAGGCGGACTCCCAACCACTGCGCCACCGGGGAAGCCCCTCACACTCTTTCTTTTCTTTCTCTCTGTAACAACTTTTCCTCTCTTTGCTTCGTTCCACCTATTTTTCCTCTCCTCTTTTCCATTTTTTACTACCTAAGCTGCAGTCCTGCCAATGCCCTTGGCGAACCTTGCTCTGTGATAGCCCGGCTACTGGAGAAATACAAAGGCAATTGTAGTAGCTGAAGAAGCAAATTGAGCCCAAAGTTTCTTTAGATTTGAAGATAATTCTTCCACCAAATACCACAAACATTCCAATAGCTTAGAGTTGTAGAACGGTAGGGCTGGAAGGGAACTTCCTGCTTACGTAGCCTGATACCCTCATTGTATACCAGAGGGAACTCCAGCCAAGGGCAGCTAAGAGGCTGCCCATGGTGACCAAGGTTGATGGGGAAGCCAGAACTGGGATTCTGGAATTCTTATTTTAGTTTCTAGGAAGGTGCGTGGACAATTAAGTAGGAATGTGAATATGCAAACCTACTGACTCACACTGAGTGAGGCCAGAAAAGGTGAAGTTCATTTCCTCTACATGAAGTTGTTGAGAAGATAAGTGAGATAATGCCTGTAAAAGTGCTTAGAGCTCTTAAAGAGAGAGGACTGGTTTCAATGTGAGAAAATACTTACTGCTTGAGTATTAAAGAACCACCTTTCACAGCTTTAAGCCAAACCTGAAGAAGGGGACTGTTGGAACTATAGACCATTTAATGCTTTTGAAATCAGATGATAAGACCTCTCTTTATATATAATGAGTACTGAATGGAAGCCAAGGAGATGTCTGCTTTATCATCATTTCTGTTCAATAAAAAAGCTTGTCTAGGTAAGTATATAAGGTACTGCCTGGACCCCTGCAGATACAGTAGACAGAACCCAATCTTTCTCTTTCTCTGATTCCCCAGCTGACCCTAAAAGAAAGTTTATTGCTGCAATCGAATCTGATTCACATTAGGTTCATCCTTTTATTCCAGTGTGTACTTTAACTGAGGGAAGTAGCTCATTTTAGAAGAAAGATGCCTGGACTAAGAGACAGAAGTGGATCTTACACTTGGTTGTAACTCTAATAAACCAAGTGATTTGTGCAAAAGGTAGAACCATTTGCTTCTCTACTTTCTCATCTGTAAAATGCAGATAATATTGGCATCAATCTTCAAAAGTAAATAATAACTGAGGTAATGTACATGTATTAGTTTGCACAGAATCTGGGACATTGTAAGGTTCCATAAATAGTAGCTATTATTATTGTTTTTATTTGGGTAAAAGTTTTTAAGGTGTTAGAATTTAGGCTGTTAACATTTCTGCCTTTTAAAAAAAAAGCCTCAGAAAATTGTGTTTATCACTCAGCAGATCAAAGCTCTGTGAACTGAAATTGTGTTTCACAAGAACAGATTGATGCCTCACACAGATGTCTTTCCCATCCCCAAACCAACAGAGTAAAATGTTTTACAGATTGGATGTTTGGCACAGAGCAGAATTCTGAAATAAAACTCCTATTGTTTTTCCTTCTTTCTTTCTTTTTCTTTCTTTTTTTTTTTTTTTAAGTATTGAAAGGGAATTGCAACTTTGGTTATTTATTTTCTTCCATGTGAAGAAAAAAGAGCACATCTGTTTGCAATAGTGGATTGAAAGGTTTAAAAATAAACATGCTTTAAAGAAAAGAAACAAAACTTTGTTGGCACTCTAAATCCAATCGACACAGGAAAATGTTTGTTCTAGAGATGTTTGGCTTCTTTCAAAAAAGAAAAAAGAGCAAATAATGTAGAATTATACAGTTCTAGTTAAGTGGTTCACCACATAAAAATGTGTTATTTTTACTCATCTGGTAAATAGTTTTAACTGTGACATAATGTCTTAACATTTACATTTCAATGCTGAATATACTCTGCATCTGTCATTTTCTCTAAGAAGAGATTGATGAGATATAAAAATGATTTCTTTACTTTCATAATCTGTAATTAGAAAGCAAAAAGCCAAAGTACAAGTAAGGTATCTGTAATTTGTGTTGGCTGTGATCTTAGGAAATTCAGTTGCCCACTATGGTGAAAAGTGCTATATTTAGATATGTATTTTGGATTTTTCACTTCACATAAAAAATAAAAAATTATCCATTGTAAAACAGGCTTACAAATACTGCTGTGACCATTTCACAGAGAAGGGAACAATCCTGCCAAATGACTTAACATGGCAGTTGTCTCTTGGGAAGCCCAGATAAACTAAGATTAGGGCGGGGACAGTGGCTGGGGAGTGATTAAGGTTGACAAGTAAAAAGGAGCTTAGAGGAACTGGAATAGAAAACAGATGGAGTTGATAAATATGGAAGGGCTGCTGGGGTATCTTGAAAGACAAACCTTGGTTGCTCAGAAGTAGTTGAGCCAGAAAATCCTTGAAAACAAGCTACTGAAAGGAATTTGTTCAGGCAAAAAGGAGCCCAGGAAAGGGAAAGTTGGGTTAAAGAGCATTTCTGTAGGTGAGAACACAGGCTTGCTCGTTACAATCCATATCCTAAAAGGACACTCACGGGAAAAACAGCAGTGTCTGGTCTCTTGGTGAGCCCTGGAAATAAAACAGACTATTCTATTTGGATCAAAGATGTACCTGAAATGTTAAGCTGGAATTAATCTAAATAACTGATTAACATTTTAAACAAATGAATACTTGAATGTACTTTGAACCTGAGATTTTTACAAATAAGTAACTAGTATTCAACGTGCCTGAGAATACAAAGCCTTCGTCTTGTAGCAGGATACCTGAGAAAATCTTATAAATAGCTCTTGGCATTGCCTAATATTCCAACCCTTCTACCTTCTTCACCAACCGAAATTTATGGGTGTCACATTTCCTTGATCTTGCAAATGATAAAGAAGATACTTAAAAATACTATTTATGAAACTGTGCCCCATAGAGTTAACAGAAGCTTATAACCAATTAAAATTCTTAAGCTTGTCTTAGGAACAGATAAAGGAACAGCTTGTTAAAACCCCTTTGCATGTAAACTGACGTCATTGATTAAGTTTGCTTTAGTTATTCTTTTTTCCTCTCTTTAATGGCATACCTTCCAGCTTCACGAAGCTCAGTTGTTTTACAAGAACGTGGAGTCAGCTCCTGCCCAGTGCGAGCGGCTAAGGCTGGTTGGGACCACCGACCCTAAAACTGGTCCTGTTCAGGTGTCCCAGGATGGCCTGTCTCTGTCAGAGGACCGGAGTTGGAACGGAAGACTCCCACCTCGGATCACGCTACTCGCCTCCATTTTGAATGTGCGGAACACTAACCGAGATGCACCTGTGCAGGACACCGATTACCTCACCGTTTTCCTTGCCTCCAATCACCTTTCCCAGTTCCTAAGACCACTCTACTTATCCCATAAATAGCCCAACCCCCTTGCCTTCTGGTAGGCAGATTTGAGACTTGTTCTGTCTTGGCCAATTTGTGAATAAATTGTCTCTTGGCTTCTTCTCAGTATCTTTTGGGGGATCTTCCTTTTAAACGCGATGGATAAGTATTTGAATTCTTCAGGACTTTGTATTACCATCTTTCTCATCTCTCTCTAGGATTCCTCCCAGATGATCTCCAGCCACTGCCGTGGCTTCATTTATGATTACAAATTTACATCGTCCATCCAGACCCCTCTTCTGAGTCTCTAATACATGTATTCAACTATCAACATATCTACTCTAATTAAATGGTCTAACAACATTCTCAGGATTTTTACTTTGATTCCCACCTAGGAAATGGCATCAGCATTTAACTGCTTACTCATGCCAGACACCTGGGTGTTGGCTTTCTGACCTCTTCTCCATATTTACCCAATCACCAAGGCCTGTTAAGAATCTTCCAATATAGACCTTGAATCTGTCAATTTTTTCTCTATAGCTGATGCTGCTTCCCTAACCCAAGTTAACATTTCTTATGCTGATTTTCTTTAAGAATCTCTTAAATGGTATAACGTCACCTTTTCTTTTTTTTTTTTCTGCTTCCAGTCTCTTCTCCAGATGGTCATTAGAAAGCTTTTTTAAAAAGATAAATCTAATCTTATTAGTCTGCCACTTAAAAGTCTATGTCTCCTCCTGGCTCTTAGATGACAGTTCTATTGGATTTGGTATAAACCTAACAATCCTTACTGTAGTTCTAAAGCCCTGAGTGACTTCTTCCTAGTTTACCTTGCAGCCCTCATATCCTGAAAAATCTCCTGCTTTCTCACTAGTGCTTCACCCTTGGGGATCAATTTTTGATTGTTTGAATCTCTGGGTTCTTCTTGCATTAAGGCAATGGCTTATGTTTAACCCTCTGCTTCCACCTATTTGCCTGTAACATGACAAATTCCTCCTCACTCTTTAGAGTTAATTTTAAAGATAACTTCCTCAGGGAAACTGCACCGTCCAACCACACCAATTTAAGGGTATCTTGTTTTATTTTTTCAGTATGTCTTAGTAGTTAGCGTAATTGCTTATATAACAATTATATTGAAATAATTAATAGCATAGTAACTTAATTTCTGTCTCCCACACTGGAACCTGCCCTAAGAATTTGATCTCCTATATCTCAACTTCTATATCTCTCTATATCTCTACTGTATATTCAATACTCTATTTTCATATTTAGCATCATAGCTTATTACAGAAGGTCTCATTAAATGACTTTTGAATTGGTAGATGAACGTATAAATGAATGCCTGAATGAGTAAAATTTTCCTCATGATGCCTGAAAAATGACAGGCTGAGAGTTTCAAAACACAGTCTTTTACTTATTCCTGAGTGTGAATAACTAGTGTAACAGAATCACGTCCATTGTATTGCTTGATTACCTGTAAGGTTTAAAAAAAAAAAAAAAGGCTTTGAGTACCTCTAAATTAGTACTCTCTTACATCATCATCAGCAGAGCAGCACAACTCTTGGAAAGTACTTTGGCAGTAGGTATTAAGAAATGTTCAAATAATCACATTCACAGGCTCAATAATCCTACTTATAAGCATCCTTATAAGCAAGAAGTTCACAGCAGAATTTTATTTCACAAAATTAAAATTTGCAAATAGTCCAAATATCCAAAAATAGGGAACTGGTTAAGTACATTGTGGCACATTTATTTGATGGCATAAAACGAAAAATAAATACTTTAAATACACACACACATACATACACACGTACTGTGATTACAACTTTAGAAAATATGCATGTAAAAAGTGCAAAGTGCACAAATATATTTACACAAAAACTTATTACTAAGATGGTGAAGAGTTTACGGGAGATTATTTCACTCTATTCGCTGAACTGCAATATTATTTATTTCTACAGCTGGGTTTCTTTTTTAATCTGTTTACCTTTTCACTTGGTAGTTCACTATTATCTGTCTTCAGCTTTAATTTCTTTCAACTTCATAAGTCACAAGGCAGAAAAGGGAGTTTATTTGTCTCTATTCTAACATACATTATCTACCACAATTCACTGATACCGCAGCAGGCATTGCCCTAATGTGTAGTAAATACTCTCATGAAAGCATGTAGAGAAGCACTAAAAAGGAATGTTTCTTTACCCCCTACATAATGAGAGTGATAAAAAATTAAGTCAGATAGGAAACATTTTTAAAAGCAGTAAGGATCTTGGCTAAGATGGTAGATCTTCTAAGGAATTTTGAGTATTTTCATTTTACTTTTTCTTTTTTCTTAAAATCAACACTTTTCAGGATATTTTCTGAAAAAGTTGAGAATTTGATGAGTTCATACAATGAACTCGGATTAGGACTGACATAATAAGGACACGTGAGACAGAATGCCCAGAACTTGTTCGTTTTCCTTTAAGTTGGGATTTTTTGTTTCCCTCCAAAATCCTCCTGTTCTCCTTTAACAGAGAATTGAAGCCAATTCTGAGATTTTAATCCAAACACTTATAGTTACACAGGAACTAGAAAAAAGCATTTCAAAATTCAAGAAAGAAGAATGTCTTTTATTTGCTTCCTACACTTTGATGACTCAGGCAGAATTTTGTATTAAAAAAAAAATTTAAAGGTCACGTTTAGCATTCAGATACAACAGGGCAATTTCTCTCTTTACGGATACTTTTCAACAAATATTTGAACTAAAACTTCGTGCTTAAAATTTTCTATTAAATTCTGATGGCAATTTTCATATAAGTGAGAGACTGATAACTTTTTTGGTTTTGTTTTTCATGGTTTTCTTTTTAATTTAAAAGATTTCCAGGAAATGTCAGGCCCTTGTCCTTCTCATTTGTTAGTCTGCCCCAGGGTAGATTTTTTTATTCTTTAAATATTCATCAGCTTAGAATGTTAAGAAAATTACTCATAGCTTCTTGGAAAGTGTGGTTTTTTTCCCCCCTTCATTCTCAGATACTGCCAAGAATTCTTGGGAAGTGCCTGCTGTAGCCAGACTGACCCTAATGCAGGCCCATTTTCTCCTGTGGTCTCACATTCTCAACAGTTTGTTTAAGACAAGTTTATCCACTTTCAGCCCAGTACCTGATACCAAGCTGAGGAGCATAACTTTTTATGTACTTACTGTAAGTAAGAGGAACAGCAGCCTGATATACGTGAGACTTTTAAGGAACACCTTCATTTGGATTTATGGCAATGTATTTTCTTACATGGCTTGTTCGGCACACTCTGTAGAGTGTCAGGCCTCAAGGCATAGCCCCAGTTCCATCCTCGGTCACAGTGCCTGGAGCATGGAGGGCCCTTATTGAGATTTCTAAGGCAAACAGTGGGATTTTGTAAAACTCAGAGTTCACTCTCTTCTGAAGCAGAGGCACACTGAGTCTTCACATGAGAGAGTCTATGATTATCCACAGCAGGGAAATTCCTGGATCTAGATTAGAAAGTGGATTATAAATGGCCTCCAGGCAGGTGAGGCAGCTTTAATCAGTTAGGCCAGATGCTTCCATCTCAGAGGAATAACTGCTGAACAAGTGAGAAAAAGTTCATTTCCCAGGCTAGCCTCTTCTGTGTCATATGAACTTCAATATACATTTTTTCATTATCTAGTTGTCTAGGGAACATGAGTAGTACCAAGGGAATCTGCCAAAGCTAAGCCCAAGAACAAAAGCTTATTTGGCAGCATTGGGTATCATAAACCTAAATTCTTTACCAAAAAAAAAAAAATAGTTTAAAAATATTTTCTGTGAATTTGTGAATTCAAATGATTTTATAATTACTTTTTCAACATAAAAAATAAGTTTTCAGCCTGGCAAAAGAATCTGTTCTTAAACCAGTGACATATTTTATGTATTTTCTAGAGACATTTTATGAATTTTCAGGCTTTTTCTGGTATACTGTCAGAATTCTAATAAAAACACTAGTGTTCCAGATGTCCCAATATTTGCTTAAAAATGGGAAAAAAATTACAAAGAAGAAAAGAACAATGAAGGCAACTGGTATTTGTATAAAATATTAGTTTCATCTGCCCAAGGCTTCAGACGATTTCAAAGCCTGCTCTGTGTGCTTGTATGTGAATATTTTGAAACAAAGTTTAAGAATCTTCCTAAGTAGAAATAATGTTTGTCTTTTTTGAATGTTAAATTACAGTTTTCTGTGAAGAAAACTAGTATATATATTTTCCACTCACAAACAAAATATCAAAGTTAAGTTTTGCTTTTTCCCTTGACCCTTAACCAAGTGGTAAAATTTTGGGGGTATAATATTTCTCATCCTGAAAGTCAGGTACAATCTTCACAAGGCCTCCTAAACTGGAAGGAAAAGAATAATCAATGTAGTGTGTATTTTATGGCTTTAGTGTAGTGTTTTGTATATTATGTTTTATTTTGTTTTCCCAATTTGTTCTTTAGAGTACAGATTTGCAGTAGATCTGAACTCTGAACCACTCTGGTAGTATATGTTAACCACTTGTTCATTATACAGTAAAATGAAATGAACAGTTGAGAAGCAGTTTTAAAATTAGTTCTTAGAATTTAGAATAATAAATCCTTTACTTCATCTCTTAATAGCTAGAGTACACTCTTAAACATACAGATCTCTTTCTCCTCCTTTTCTTCTCAGGATTTTCCAGCACTAGAAAATAACATACTGGGAAGGAAAAATAGCTTGTACGTTTAGGAAACTAAACCCAGTGAGGTTAAAATTGCTTTAAACACAATTCTGGGAAAAATAAAGTTATCAGTTTTGAACTACTGTTCATATTCTGCCAGCCAGTAGCTGTGTCATCTTGGGCAAGCTACTTAGATTTCTGGGACTTAGTTTCTTCATCTGTGAGTAAGGTGTTGGACTAAATTACTTGTTTGATTTATTTATTTATTTTAACATCTTTATTGGAGTATAATTTTTTACATTGTTGTGTTAGTTTCTGCTCTATAACAAAGTGAATCAGCTATATGTATACATATATCCCCGTATCTCCTTCTTCTTGCGTCTCTGTCCCACCTTCCCTAACCCACCCCTCTAGGTGGTCACAAAGCACCGAGCTGATCTCCCTGTGCTATGTGGCTGCTTCCCACTAGCTAGCTATTTTACATTTGGTAGTGTATGTATGTCCATGCCACTTTCTCACTTTGCCCCAGCTTACCTTTCTCCCTCCTCGTGTCCTCAAGTCCATTCTCTACATCTGCATCTTTATTCCTGTCCTGCCCCTAGGTTCTTCAGGACCTTTTTTTTTTTTTTTTTTAGATTCCAATATGTGTTAGCATATGGTATTTGTTTTTCTCTTTCTTACTTCTCTCTGTATGACAGACTCTAGGTTCATCCACCTCACTACAAATAACGCAATTTCATTTTTTTATGGCTGAGTAATATTCCATTGTATATATGTGCCACATCTTCTTTATCCATTCATCTGTCAACAGACACTTAGGTTGCTTCCACGTCCTGGCTATTGTAAATAAAGCTGCAATGAACATTGTGGTACATGACTCTTTTTGAATTATGGTTTTCTCAGGGTATATGCCCAGTAGTGGGATTGCTGGGTTGTAAGGCAGTTCTATTTTTAGCTTTTTAAGGAACCTCCATACTGTTCTCCATAGTGGCTGTATCAATTCACATTACCACCAGCAGTGCAAGAGGGTTCCCTTTTCTCCACAGCCTCTCCAGCATTTATTGTTTCTACATTTTTTATGATGGCCATTCTGACTTGTGTGAGATGATATCTCATTGTAGTTTTGATTTGCATTTCTCTAATGATTAGTGATGTTGAGCATCCTTTCATATCTTTGTTGGCAATCTGTATATCTTCTTTGGAGAAATGTTTATTTAGATTTTCTGCCCATTTTTGGATTTGATTATTTGTTTTTTTGATATTGAGCTACATGAGCTGCTTGTAAATTTTAGAGATTAATCCTTTGTCAGTTGCTTCATTTGCAAATATTTTCTCCCATTCTGAGGGTTGTCTTTTAATTTGCTTATGGTTTCCTTTGCTGTGCAAAAGCTTTTCAGTTTCATTAGGTCCCATTTGTTTATTTTTATTTCTATTTCTCTAGGAGGTGGGTCAAAAAGGATCTTGCTGTGATTTATGTCATAGAGTGTTCTGCCTATGTTTTCCTCTAAGAGTCTGATAGTGTCTGGTCTTACATTTAGGTCTTTAATCCATTTTGAGTTTACTTTTGTGTATGGTGCTAGGGAGTGTTCTAATTTCATTCTTTTACATGTAGCTGTCCAATTTTCCCAGCACCACTTATCACAGAGGCTGTCTTTTCTCCATTGTATATTCTTGCCTCCTTTATCAAAAATAAGGTGACCATGTGTGTGTTTACCTCTGGTCTTTCTATCCTGTTCCATTGATCTATATTTCTGTCTTTGTGCCAGTACCATACTCTCTTGATTACTGTAGTATAGTCTGAAGTCCAGGAGCCTGATTCCTCCAGCTCCATTTTTCTTTCTCAAGATTGCTTTGACTATTCAGGGTCTTTTGTGTTTCCATATACATTGTGAAATTTTTTGTTCTAGTTCTGTGAAAAATGCCATTGGTAGTTTGATAGGGATTGCATTGAATCTGTTGATTGCTTTGGGTAGTATAGTCATTTTCACAATGTTGATTAAAACTTTATATCTTCAGGGAAGGAAGCAGAGTATACAGTATACAACTGACCAAATCAGGAGTTTCATCATTGGGAGGATTCCATGAGTTGGGAGGTATGATGCAGGTTTTCTTTTTTTTTTAATCTTTCACTTCCCTAATTACTGTGACTTCTGAGGGATTTCTTTGAATTATAATTTGAAAAATACTGGGCCATATAGTCTCCAAGACCCTTTGCACCTCTAATATTTTATCATTATAGGTGCTATTCTGGAAGGATTTAAGAATTTAGAATTTTGAGCTCAAGTAGATTTTAGAATTTATTTAGTTCAATATCCTCATTTTGAAGATATAACTAAGAAACAATCTGACCAAGTTTCCAGAAGGTGTGTTGCTAAACTGGGCACCTTTAAAACACAATGCAGTCAGATGAACCAGAACCAGTTCCCTAGGATAACTGGAGTATGGCTAAGAGTGTCTATGCTCACTTTCTTGCAGAAACTGCCCAAGTTTGTTTCCCTAGGATTGTGTTTAGAATTACGTTGAGGTCTTTAACATGGAGGGTAAGTCTGAGAAATCTGATTAGACCAGGTGTCTCTCTACGGAAAGACACGAAGGAAGATTTATCCTGTGGTTCTTCTGAGGTTTTGGCTTTGTTTAGGGGTAAGGGGTTAAGCCTCCAGACTGAACTGGGATCCAGAATAATCTTGAGGCTTTATTATCCAAATCACACTCTATACACATTTGAATACTTCTTAACAAATGTCATTATCAAAATCATTATTTTGAGTTAAGGGCAGCAATTTTTTAATTCCAGAATATTCTCTTAATTTTTTAGGTCATATTTTTAGGTCTAAGGATGTGGATAACATCTATATCCTTCCCACAGAGATGTAGGGATAAGAAAATTAGAAAATTTGCCTACAAAATTTTTTGTAAACTATGACCTTGCCATTGATGTAGTTATATAAATAAAATTATAATCTGAAACAATAAAAACACCTAAAATTACAAATTTTTGTCTGTTTTTCCTACTCTTCCCTGATTCTTCCCATACCTGGGTCCTTCTTGCCCAAATAATTCCTTCTCAGAGAGGGTTTTCCTGCCCATTTATTTAAATACAGTCCCCTTTCTTAACCCTGTCATTTTCCAACAAATTACTATATTTATTCATTAAAATCAATTTTCAAATCTAAAGATTCTAAAATTTTTGCTGACTTGTTTATAATTGTCAGTCCTCACTAGAATTTAAGTTCCAAGAAGGCAGAGACCTAGCTTATCTTATACATGATGTGTATGCATGATGTGTATACGTAATGTGTGCTTTTGGGATGAATAAATGAAGACAGGGAGATGAGAGTGATGAGCTGATTTCCTCAATTATACATAGCAAGCCAGTATAACAGCTAGACCTAGAACCAGGCTTCCTAGTTTGTAGTCCTCTGCTCATTCTACTATATTATATACTGCTTCTCCTTTGGATATCTATATCTATCTATATGTAGATCAATATCTATGTTTATGTATTTGTGTCTCTATTGACCAGGCAAGCAGCCAAAAATATACACATTTCCTTTCCAATGAAGCTCTGAAAGAGTACATTCAAGGCTGGCCACCACTTAGTTAAAACAAAACAATTTTAAAAGAAACAAACAAATCTGGAATGAGTTCAGGTGAGAAATAAGAGCCTTAAGGGGCTGGAGAGAATGATTTATGAAGAGAGATCAAAAGAATCAGAAGAGCTGAGAAGAGTCTAGTTGCTAGATGACTATCTCAGAATGCTGACAAAACACAGAGAAGAACAGAAAAAAATTATCCAGTGTAACATGAAATAGAACAGTACAACACTACTAATCCATATATATAAACACTCTCACAAAACTCTTGCAATATTAGAGGCTTCTTAGCGCCAAATTCATAGTCAATATGAGTATGCTGAAATTGACCACCACCATTGACACAAAGGAAAGTAACAGAGGCTAAACATAATTTCCAGTATAAAGGCCTTTATTTCCATGTTGAATTTTCAAATAGTGTTTAATTTGCAAAGCATCCCCATTCCCTGTAGGGTGCCTCACATAGTAAAAGAGAGCTACTGTAAATAAGTCTAATGTAAAGAAGAAAAAGAAAACCAAACTAGGCTTAACACCAAGACAATTTTCCTGGAAGTGAATCGACTGAATTGTGAAATAATCCTCTAAGTGAAGTAATTATGCTTAATTTTCAAAAGAAGAAAGTTGGTTCTTATTGTCTTTTTTTTTTAAATTAATTAATTTATTTTTATTTTTGGCTGTGTTGGGTCTTTGTTGCTGCGTGCGGTCTTTATTTGTGGCAAGCGAGGTCTACTCTTCGTTGCAGTGCGTGGGCTTCTCATTGTGGTGGCCTCTCTTGTTGTGGAGCACGGGCTGTATGTGCACGGGCTTCAGTAGTTGTGGCTCACAGGCTCTAGAGTGCAGGCTCAGTAGTTGTGGCGCACTGGCTTAGTTGCTCTGCGGCATGTGGGATCGTCCCGGACCAGGGCTCGGACCCGTGTGCCCTGCATTGGCAGGCAGATTCTTAACCACTGTGCCACCAGGGAAGTCCCAAGTTCTTAGTGTCTTGAGAACTGTTTACTTCTCAGAAAATTTTCAAAAATTTCAAGCCAATGTCTTATTTGAATCAATGAATTCTAACAAGAACTTTTACCTTTCTTAATTCCAAGGATAAAAGGACTTGAAGGGAAAACAATGAAGAGAGTTGGTTTCAAAAATCATTTCCCCTTTTCTAGTAGAGAAGTCCATTGATCTTTTGAGAAGGGAGTGATTAAGTGAAGAAAGACATATATCTTTGATTTAAAACGTTTAGTCACATTTAAGATTTTAAAAATATTATTCATTTTTATTTTAAAAAGATGAAATTAGGGAGATGTATATATACTACAGTGGAATAATCAGGATTGTTAATTTTATGCACATTATTTTCCCTGTACTCCTTATAGAAAGGTATTAAAACAACATAGAACCTAATTTGTAGATAATTTTCAAAAGAATTTATGATAACCATTTAAAAACTATTTTAATTTCAGCCATCCTCTGCTTAAATATTGTCAAACATTTTTAGATGAGGAAACTACAAAATTATAATATTTGAACATCCTAAGAGACTTATTTGAATTATTATTCCATTCACAACTGTTCATTTTAAGAATATTTATTACAAAGAAAAAATAATGTCCTATATGAGTAATTTAGAATAAAATTTTCTTTTTTGTTTACAGAACATGGTAGACAAGCTAGTGCTTATTCAAGCACTGTCAGTCCTTTTGGACATTCCAATTTCTGCCTCTCATTTTCTCACTTTATTAAAAAAAATCATCAAATAATATTTTTTGGGTGTCTACTCTGTGCTAGCCATTGTTCCAGTTTATTGCTATGTGGCAACCAGCCTCCAGGTTAGTTCCCAATGCTCTTTGCTTCCTAGTATTCATTCCCTAGTGTAGTCCTTCCCACATTGTGTCAGAGTTTGTGACCAAGAGACTACGGCAGAGCAAGGGTGTGACTTCCAAGTTTAAGTCATGAAATACAGGGTCACTTCTGCCTTATTCTCTCTTGGGCCATTTGTTCTGAGTAAGGGCAATAAGGAGGTTTCTCAAGGCATCCAATGGACAGGTCTATGCAGGAAGAATTAAGTCTTCCTGTAAACACCCAGCACTGACTTGCCAGCTATGAGAGTCAGGTATCTTGGATTGAAGTCTTCCTTGCCCATTGCCCAGTTAAGCATTCAGATGACTACAGTCCAAGCCAACACTTTGATTGCAGCTTTAGTAAGAGAGACCCCCAAACAGAATCACCTATCTAAGCTGCTCCCAAATTCCTGACCCACAAAAACTATGAGAGAAGAAATGTTTATTCTTGTTTTAAGCCATTAAATTATGAGGTAAGTTTTTACACAGCACCAGATAATTAACACAGCCTATTTTATCACATGAGAAAAAAATTAATCTGTTAAATAATTATGTTTTTTGAAAGACAACAAAGAAAAATATGTACTAGAAGGAACTTAGCACATCACCTTGTGTCTATATCTGGGGAAAAAAATTAGATTCTCAAACTTTGCAACATTCTTAACAGAAAATAATAGAATTTCATTGTTTAGTTACTGTAAACAATTATCAAAGTTAAGAGTTCAATGGTTGTTTTGCTATCATTAATAATTTGCTTTGAACGGTATTAAGACTTTAAACAGCCTTAAATAAACAGTATTTTTCAAAGTATTGAAATACATCTCTTAGGTAGTCTAAAAAAGAAATGGAACAAAACAGACAGCAATATTACTTCCCATAAGAGCTGCAATTGATTACAGCCAGACTCTATGAGTAGAATATCAAGATCTGCTTTCTACTCAATTATTTTCTGTGGGAGGGGATGGGTTAGCAGTAAAACTGATGTGAAAAAAAGAGGGAGCCTTTCCTAATCAAACATATACTTGTTACTTATTTTGTAAGAGACGATGAAGAATCCCCAAATGGGGCCTGAGTCTCCATATCAGCAACAGACTTTGACTATTGCTTATCAAGTGAAGTTCTACGTAATTGCTTTCTCCTTTCTGAGATAGGCTTGGTGTCTGCAATAAGAGAAAATATGTAATATCTATGCACCCTCTGCTTAAAACTCTCTTTGTTTAGAAATCACATTGGCTAAGTGTTTAATGTTTCCATAAATGAGTAAGAAGATACTCCGCCTCAGTGTCTCAGATGAGTAATAAAGTTGTCACAGAATGTCCTGTGGAAAGTGGTAAAGGGTTAGAACACCCACTTAGAATGGCCACCTGGTCTAGCTGTCAGATCTCAGCTACATCATAGTCAACCCCTTTGGCATGCACATTCATCTCTGTATCTCTACATGTTAGGCCTATTTATAAAAAATCCCACCTTGTGGTGGGGGGAGGCAGGGAGAAGCACATCTGGTAATAATGGTTTTGCTAAGTTTTTCATTTAGTCATAAATTTAGAGAGAATCAAGACCTTCCTAACCAGTCTCTGTATTACTGTGTTAATTTCTTCCTCAGTGAAATAAAAAACAGTACTCTTTTCCTCAGAGCTAACAAGTTACACAACATTTAACTCATTTGTGTTATTTTGCCATTCCAGCAGGGCAGCAGGCAGGATCTTAGTTCTCCACCAGGAATCCAACCTGCATCCCCTGCAGTGGAAGCATGGGGTCTTAACCACTGGACTGCTAGGGAAGTCCCTAGGCTTCTCTTAAAAGCACAAATACTTATTTCATTGGTTAGGTTTATTAATAACTTACAGTCTGTATAAATGATTATGACCAGAATATGAATGTATGTCCTCTATACCAAGTTAGAAGACAAGGGATAGAAGTTTTGCCTCCAGGGGAGATTTAGAAGCACTGTGTGGCATCGTGGGAGGACAGGGGAGTGTGCGCTGTCTCTGTGGAGCTTTAGGACAGCCACAGACCACATGGAGAATGAACATTGGGGTATTGGAGGTGAGAGAAGAGAAAGCCCCAAGCTGTGAGAGAAGTGAGCAGAACGAAGTTAGTTAAGGAAAGGTAAATTGCACCAACCTGAAAACTGTGCCCAAGATTCAGGTGGTGGTAATTGCCATAAAAAGTTTTTAAAGGCTGGGGCAGGAATTCCAATTGAATCTTGTCCTTGGATCTTCTAGAGTACAAGAAAGGGACTGTACTTCTTTCAGTTCCTCCTATTCCCGTGACCTCCCTGAATGGTCAGAATGTGGATACTCAGAACCCAAGGCATTCTAGCACAGTCTTCCACTTGTTCAGGCAAAACTGTATGGGGTTTTAATGAAATTTGAAACAGTCCTTCTACTTACCTGTGTGAGTGTCCTCAGGAATCAGAGGAATAGAGATAAAAGCCAGAGAACAGGGCCTTAAAGCTGGAAATTGTCCCAATCCAGGCCACCCTCTGGGCTAATACACCCATCAAAGCAAATTTTTCTCACTAATATGGTTTCAAAACTAGTCTTAAAGGCCCTTGTTAATGACCTGATAATTGTTTTAATAGGTCCTCAGTCAAGTGTGAAGTCCTGTGGTTGACATGAAGTATGGGGAAATTTCACTCCTGGTGTATCTAGAAGAGTATAATGAAGCATTCCTGCTTACAGTCTGGCTTACTTAGCAATACAAATTTATTTACTGTATCCATAAAACTGTCTCTGACTGCCTATGGAAGTCTCCATTCAGGTTGGCTCTGTGAGAGGAATGCTGAGAAAATACTCGGTAAGCAGTGCCTTTACTTTTTCTGGAGAGCTTCTTCAGTGGGCAGTGAAGTCATTTTGTTCAAATTCTCTCTGCTTCCTTCACATGAAGACACCTCCCCAAATCCCAGGAGGAATATAACCTTTATTTTTTATTTATTTTAAAAATAAATTTATTTATTTTATTTACTTACTTTTGGCCATGTTGGGTCTCCGTTGCTGCGTGCGGGCTTTCTCTAGTTGTGGCTACTCTTTGTTGCAGTCCAGAGCTCTCTCGTTGTGGTGGCTTTTGTTGCGGAGCACGGGCTCCAGGGTGCACGGGCCTCAGTAGTTGTGGCACACGGGCTCAGCAGTTGTGGCTCACAGACTAGAGTGCAGGCTCAGTAGTTGTGGCACACGAGCTCACTTGCTCGGCGGCATGTGGGATCTTCTGGGAGCAGGGCTCTAACCCATGTCCCCTGAATTGGTAGGCGGATTCTTAACCACTGAACCACCAGGGAAGCCTGAAAATAACCTTTAAAAAGCATTTGTCCAGATTTACATTCAATTCATATTCATACATTCATTTATTTCAGAAACACTTATGGAATACCTCCTATGTACCAGGCACCATTCTAGGCACTGGGGATATAATACTGAATAAAATCTATGGCATTAAAGAGGACATATTCTAATGAGAGAAACAGGATGTATGTGTGTATATACACACATGTATATAGGCATATGCAGTATATGTAGAGAAAAACACATATATTCCTAAGTAGTAAGTTCTATGGAAAAAGAATAAAGAAAAAAATGGAATAAGGAGTGCTGATGGTATGATAAGGAAGGAATTTTATTTTGTTTTATTTAGGGTGATTAAGGAAGGCTGGCATTTGAGCTGAAGGATACTAGGAAGGAAGTGAGGAAGGAAGGAAGTGAGGAAACATGTCAGGAAGGTATCTGGTGGAAGAAAGTTCCAGATAGAGGAAAGAAAAACAAAGACCCTGAGAGGAGAGCACACTTGGTATGTTTCAGCAGCAGCAGGGAACCCAGTGTGGCTGACAGTGCCTAAGGAAGAGAGAAGTTAGGAGAGGAAAGAAGTGGAAGGAAGATCTCATAGGACAGTATAGGCCATTGTGGACACCAGGGTTTTTCCTCTGACTGAACTGGGAGAGTTCTTAGTGGGAGAGTTCATGATCTGTTACATTTGCAAAGATCTCTCTGGCTATTGTGGAGGTCACACTATATATGTATGTGAAAGAGAAGGGGAGGGTAGCCATTATCATTAGTGGGCTTGAAGATGCAAGGGGAGGGAGTGTTTATCAGAACATGTAGAAGGTTGTAACTATAGCCTTAGGGGAGAGGTGCCCTACGGGAGCTGTCATCAGGAACACAGGTGGAGGAACTCAGGTCTTACAAACCTTAGCCTAAAATGGAAAGACCCAGGGGAATAAAAACTCTGACCTCCCAGTCTTCTTGTACTTAGATCAGCTGCTGGCATTAGTCAACCAGAAGCCAGAGGGCAGGGAAGTCCAGTTGGTATCATCCATAGAAGGCATCTTGCCCAGGAACAGAACAGGAAGGAACTATGTTGACCTGAGGTGCAGGGGAGAATATCTAGCATTCAGATAAGCCTAGAGAAAAGAAGGGAACAAAGAAGATCACAGATAGAAAAGTAGAAACAAATCTTAAGTACCCGATGATGTTCTTGAGTTACCACACTGCATCTGGAACTACCAACTCCAGCAATTTTTTCTTTTGAAATAATTTTAGACTTAGAGAAAAGTTACAAAAATAGCAAAGAGTTCCCATATAACTTTCACCCAGCTCCCCCCATGTAAACATCTTGAATACCCATAATAAAGTTACCCAAACTAAGAATTAATATTGGTATAATACTATTAACTATACTGTAGCTTTTATCTGGGTTTTTCCAGTTTTTCTGCAATTGTTCGTTTTTTCTGTTTCAGGATCCATTGCAAGTTGTCACACTGAATTTAGTTATTATGTCTCTTAGCTTCTTTCAGTCTGTGGCAACTTCTCAGTCTTGCCTTGTTTTTTATAACCTTCACACTTTGGAAGACTACTAGTTAACTTGTAGAATGTCCCACAATTTGGGTTTATCTGATGTTTTCATATGATTAGACTATACATTTTGGGCCAGAAAAACAAAGAAGTGATGAGCCCTTCTCAGTGTATCAGAAGGTACATGATGTTAATATGTTTTATTACCTAATTACTAATATATCTTAATGCATATTATGGTGACTTTGATCTCTTAGTTCACATGGTCTCAGATAGGTATAAACTTCCTTTATGTGAAATGATTAAATACTTATATTATTGAAGCCCCTGTTAGTTGATATTATCTTACTTGCAGATGGATACATCCTAACAAATACATCAATCTTCCTACTTATCTTCCTATTCCTAAGTGTACTTTATCTACTGAACGACAAAATGAATAACAATCAAGAGTCCTTAAATTGTATATTTAAAACCTGTGCATATAGTCAATTTATGGAAAACCGAAGTGGCCGAATTGCATTTTCATCTCCTTGACTTTAAATTTCTTGAAACTAAATGGTAAGTGCATGATTAAAACAAGAAAACATTTAATGATGAAATTAAAGAATTGAAAGTTAGGAGGAATTAGAGTAATTATTAATCTTATAGAGTAATTAAATTCCTGTATTATTACAGAATTTTCTTTGCCAGATTTAGTGATGACTCTTTATCAGTTACTTCAACACTTTGTAGAGAGCACAGTACATTGCAAGGTAACTGTTTGGGCAGCTATCTCTATTTTATTTTTAATTCTTCTTTATGCTGAGCTAAAATCTGTCTCACTATTATTTGTCCCAATCACCCTATCCACTGGAACTTTTCAGAAAAAAAAAAAAAAATCCAAAAGAACTCTTCTAAAGGCAGCCTTAAAACATTTAAAATTGCTAGTTTTGTCTCATGAAACTAATTACTAGGATGAGATCAAGGACAGAAGACCTCTGTGGTACTATGCCTCTTCCACCCATGATGGCCTCAATTGATTAATCCTGTTTGAGCCCAGTTGTTCATCTCTAAATCCATTTAAGTATGTTATTCATACAACACTGCTTTATCTTTTTCAAAAGGACACCTTAAGAGTGAGTTAGAGAAACACTAATAAAACAAACTCCCCAAATTTCAGTGATAATACAAGAGAACTTCTTTTTTCTTACTCAAAAAAATCTAAAACCGGTATTTCTGGTAGGCGGGTGACTCCATTCCACATCCAATCAAGGGACCCAGGCTCCTTACATTTTGTGGCTCTGCCATCCCCTAGGGTCAGCTGGGTAAAATGCATAAGAGAAAGAACTCCTGCTTCCTAAAAACTCTCTCCTGGAAAGGGTACATGTTATTTTCAGTCACATTTCATTGGCAAAAACTTGTCACATGGCCACACCAAGAAGAAAGGAACATGGGAAATATAATCATAACAGGCAGCTACCTCCCAGGGATATGTCCAGAATATAGAGGGAAAGTACTTATGTTTATTTATTAAGTGTTAGCTGCCTTTCTCAGGTAGCTTTGTTAAACATTTTCTGAAGTACAGTTATACTGTGTCTGGGGTATTTCTCTGACCTAATATTCTGGTGCAGGGGTCTAGACATTTTCTGTGAAGAGCCTGATAGTACATATTTCAGGCTTTGCAGGTCATGTGATCTCTATTGCAACTAGTCAACCCTATCACCGGATGGGAAAGCTACCTTAGACATAATGCAAATAAATAAATGTAACCCTATTTTAATTAACTTTTATTTATGGACATTGAAATTTGAATTTCATATAATTTTCACAGGGTATGAAATATACTTTTTCGATTTTCTTTCAACCATTTAAAAATGTAAAAACCTTGGTTCTCAGGGCATACAACAACGGGCTGCAGGCCAGGTTTGGCCTGTAGGCTTTACATGGCTGATCCCTGATCTAGTATCACCCTTTATAAAGGAAGTGAGATTAATACATTAAGATTTGATTTTAGTGAATACTAAGCCTTAATACTCACTTATTTCCCCCAAAGTTCTGATAAATCATTTATTAATTAGAATGTATTCTGCAAATCACATGGTATCTAAGTCAATTCAGCAAGTTGATATCATACTATATTAGTTATATAGCTATAATATATGAAATACCCATGAAGTACAATCACTTTACATGCATTATTTTAGGTCTTAAGAAATATCCCATGACATAGCTATTACCACTCCCACTTTATCATTGAAGATACTGAGGCTCAAAGTAGCTAAGAACTATCTTGATCATATTTCACACAGCAAGAAATGGAAAAGCCAGATTTCAAACCCAAGCTGGATAAACAACCTATGCTCTTTTCACCACACCAAATTTCCCTGGCCTTAACAGGTATCAGCTCATTAAAAGCCAATAGCTATTCTTTTATTTTCTCTCTTCACCTGTATTTGGGCTCTATTGTACCTTTTCATATATATTTTACCTTTTCAACTTGAAAATAATTTTCCTTCAATGGAGCCAAACAGCACAGCTAATGGCAAATGACACTGAGTATAGTAAGTAGTTCTGTATGAGGAAACATTTCTTATTGTAAAAAGTGGCTCTGAACTCATGATACCCATTATTGACAGAGTGAGCAGGAGAAAACGCTCACAATAAAGAACACACTCTCTGAAGACAGAAGATAAAAGCAAGTAGGACGTCAGTAGTTCTGCCCTTGAGCTCCGCAGAAGTTTAAGCCTTGCTCTATTACGAACTCGTATGACCTTGGGTAATATACTTAACCTCTCAGTTTTCTAATCTCAGAATTGCTTATTGAATTTTATACTCTGACCTTTTTACAAAGGGACTTGAGGTAACATTGATGAATCAAATTTAACACCTATTTTGGAAAACTCACAAGGTTGCTAATCGGCATAAATTGCAAGTAAGGGTTTGTGAAAGTGCTTTTTGAATTGCAGATACTTCACAAATAAAAGCTATTGTTATGACTATTCTAGATTTCACCACTGATCATTTTCAGTTAAGGTCACAATATACCGATACTCACTTTATCGAATATAGACTCTTCAGTGGGAGTAATGTTATTTGCCCCTTTCCTCAGTGTATAAATTTTAAACTGACGAATCCATTAATCTCTGTTTATATTTGCCCTTTGGATGAAATTTGTCTTTAATAAAAGTATAGGCCTTGCCTAAGTGCAAAGATCATGTCTCATAATAAATCTATGCCCTTGAAATACTGTATGAATTTCTAACTATAGTCATTAGTGAAATATTATTTTGGAGGATAAAAGTAATCATTTTACAGCTCATTGACCCTTCAATGGTGTTTTCATGGGGATGTTACAGGCAAGACGAGATGATGCAGCATCAGCAGAACAGGTGAAATCAATATCTGTCTACCACAGCCTTTCCCCCATCTCATGCAGTAAAATTCAGTAAAAAGAAAATTGATATGCACAGTATTAAATAACTTAACAACAAAGAGCTGGAGAAATTCTTTGTAGCGACACATCCTGCAATACACAAGTCTCCTCTTGGCAGACTATTTGCTTTTAACCATTTGAGGCTCCTCACATTTCCGCTGCAGCTGGAGCACATCCCAAGGCACTTCCTGCCTCTTCAGATTTTTGGCACAGGGCCGTTTCTGTTCCACTTGGCTCTCCTCGAGGCATCTGATTTGTTGCTATGAAGATCCGCTTTGTCTTCTCTACTGTTGTCTTCATCATAAGTGAAAGATGTCTGATCTACTTTTCACAGACAGCTCTACTCCCTTTGATGTGTGCGGGGGACATGAAGGGAGCAGCGGGTGCCATTCTTCTTTATTTTTTGACACTAAACAGTTTATATTTGCACTTAGGGAGAACATAACCAAAGCCAATTGTCTTATTACATAAAAATGCCACATCATATTTAGGGAGCCCTCACCAAGATCTAACCAGATCTACACTTTACCCAGATATCAGAGGAAAGCCTTTAGCATTTAGTAATGTTAAAACAGTAATAACGATTGACTTCTGTTTAGCTGTTATCAATCAGATTCCAAAATGTGCATTTATTTTGACCCAGCAGTACAACTTCTAGGAATTTATCCTACAGACTGGCAAATGTGCATCAAGAAATACGTATAAAGATTCACAATGCTCGGTCACAGTGGCGCCATGTCAGCAACAGCCTGCAGCTAAGGAACACTTACCCACTTTAGATAGAGAACACGCTCTCCTGTCCACTTCAGGAGTCCTGTCCACTTCAAAGAGTCTCAGCTCAGCACTCTTTATTCACTGCTGATACCTTCTTGTTCCTTAAAGGTACTTATGCGTGTGACACCCATATATGCTTTTGAAAGGGCAACGTCTCTACAACTATAGGAGCATATGGAAGTGAAGGAAAACACAACCTATATAAGAAGAGTATTTCCTTTTGTGTCATTGACCTGTTTGATTTTAATAAAGGAAGTATTAAATGAATATATGTAGAAATATGAAGAGAGAATAAATACATAGAATGATAAAATTAGAAATCCTCTTTTATCTTTGCCCCCAATTCTCCATCCCCACATTTCCCAGCTGTAAGTATTAACACTTTTATAACTATCTTTCCAGTATACATTTTCAAGTGTGCATTTGTAGGTGTGCAAGTGCATGCATGCACAGTTCTCATAAGTGAGAGCAAAATATACATCTTGTTCCATGACTTATTTTTTAACATAATGATAGAGCCCTTTCCATATAAGTACATAGAGATCTGCCCCACAATTTTTTTTTTTTTTTTTTTTTTTTTGCGGTACGCGGGCCTCTCACTGTTGTGGCCTCTCCCGTTGCGGAGCACAGGCTCCGGGCGCGCAGGCTCAGCGGCCATGGCTCACGGGCCCAGCCGCTCCATGGCATGTGGGATCTTCCCGGACCAGGGCACGAACCCGTGTCCCCTGCATCGGCAGGCGGACTCTCAACCACTGCGCCACGAGGGAAGCCCTGCCCCACAATTTTGATTGCAGCATAATATTCAGAATATAAATCACATTAATTTATTTAATTATTCCATCATTGGTACACATTTAGGCTGTTTGAAGAATAAAAAACTGGAAATAGCCACCATGATTAAAATTGTCAATCTTAACTTTATAAAGTTTGTATTATATAAACAATAGGTACATTGAATATATTTTTCAACTCACACACATTTCTCCCTCTCTCACTTGCCTTCTCTCTAAGATTCAAAATTGCCATATAATAGAGTGTGCTTGGCTCTATGGAAAATCCTCTCCATTAAAATAGACAAATAAACAACAATTTTCAGTAGCAGAAACATCCTCATAGATAAACAAATAAAAGGATTTATTTTTTCTGCTCTGAGTATCTGGAATTCCAGATCTTTCTTTCCCCTCCCCATCCTCGTACTCTCCCTTCCTCATATCTTTCAGTTCTGTTTTTCTCTTTATATTAGCCTCTTAAAAACACTGTTGAAAAAGGTTTCAGGCTTACATCGTCTCTCTGTGGTGATCCAAGAACGAGAGAAATCCTCTCTACCAGTTTTCATATATAAAATCCCCAAGGAGTCTGACTGGCTAATTCTGTAATCAAAAGGTTGAATAATGTGGTTGATCATCCCACCATACTGGATTGAACGGTGGCTCCCAAGAATTCATGTCTTCCTGGAGCCTCAGAATGTGACCTTATTTGGAAATAGGATCATTCCAGATGTAATTAATTAAGATAAGGCCATTCTGAAGTAGGGTAGGCCCTTAATACAATGTGATCGGTGTCTTTATGAGAAGAGAAGAGACAAAGAGACAGACATGCGTAAAGGAAAGACAATGTGAAGAACACAGGGAGGACACCATGTGATGATGGAGGCAGAGACTGTGATGTATCCACAAGCCAAGGACTGTCAGCAACTACTGGGCTTTAGGAGAAAGGCATGGAATAGGTTCTTTCTCTGAGCCCCCAGGAATGAACCAACACCGTGACCCCTTAATTCTTGATTTCTGGCCTCCTGAACTGTGACAGGAAAAAAAAATTTTTTTTAGCCCGTCTGTGGTACTTTGTTATGGCAGCCCTAGGGAATTAATACACCTACCAAAACCACATGAGTGGGAGAAGGGCAGTTCTTGAAATAATGCAAATGCTATACAAAATTACTAAGAAGAAATATTGAGTAAAACAAACCAAAAGAAACAAATGAACAACAACAACAATAAAATTAAAAGTACCTGGTGGGGCTTCCCTGGTGGCACAGTGGTTGAAAGTCCGCCTGCCGATGCAGGGGACACGGGTTCGTGCCCCGGTCCGGGAAGATCCCACATGCCACGGAGCAGCTGGGCCCGTGAGCCGTGGCCGCTAAGCCTGCGTGTCCGGAGCCTGTGCTCTGCAACGGGAGAGGCCACAGCGGGGAGAGGCCCGCGTATTGGTAAAAAAAAAAAAAAAAATTACCTGGTGGTATCACCTTGAAATACTCACAAAGCACTTTTCAAAACCCATATAGTGTGCTTATTTATATTTTCACCCCATCCACTTCTACAAATAATTTGAGGAAAATTACATAAGAAATCACAATATAATAAAACCACAGACTGGCATAAAAAAGCAAGAGTTAAAAAATAATGGAGCATAGGAAAGGTGGAATGGTTACAATAGAACATAATACTTAAAGCTATGATTGCTGGTATCCGTCATGAAACAAAACTGAGTCCATACAACTTTCATTACCCAATGAAGAAAGCATACCTGGCAGTTTATAAAGAAACAATCTTTTTTCTTACCCACAAGGAGAAGTGTGTATTTCAGTAAATCAGAATTAAAGAATTAAACTAGCCCTCAGGAAAATAAAAACTCTATCTCAAATTAAATTCCAGAAGCAAATGAAAATTGAATCTAGAAGAAGCTAACACCTTCCAAAGCTTCAAAACATCACTTCAATTTTCCATACATAATATTTGACACTCAAAAGATTATCAACTATACCAGGACTTAGCATCAAATGACCCAAATAAAGGAAAGCAAGCAGACAACAGAAACAGACCCATCGGAGAACTAGATATTGTGGTTATCAAACAGAGATCCTAAAATAACTGCGCTTAATAGGCTTAAAGATACAAATGACAAGATGGAGAGTTTTGGGTAAATACAAGAGCCAGACTTGAAGAAATTCTTAAAAATGGGAAAATCAGGGTAGTGATTGCACCTTTTCAGAAGGAAGATGGAGTCTAGGTGGGATTATAAGGAGACTTTCAGAGGTATTGGTATTGTTCAGTTTACTGAACTGGTTGATGATTCCATGGATGTGTTTCCTCTACGGAAATTAATAGAGTGGTATATTTTCTGTATATGTGTTATACCTCAATTAGAATTTTTAAAAAATATACAGATTGGTGAGGGTCTGAAACAAAAGCATACCCTAGTGTTGACCGAAGGAGTAAAACCTATAGCTGTCAGTGATCTTTATATGTGAATGATTCAAGGAGGGAGGCTCAATGTTTTGCTCAAGGATAAATGCAGAATTGGTAGAAAAGGCAGAGATTACAGTCTAGAGTAGTAACTCAATAAATATTTATTAAAAGAACAAGTGGGGCTTCCCTGGTGGCGCAGTGGTTGAGAGTCCGCCTGCCGATGCAGGGGACACGGGTTCATGCCCCGGTCTGGGAGGATCCCACATGCTGCGAAGTGGCTGGGCCCGTGAGCCATGGCCGCTGAGCCTGCGCGTCCAGAGTCTGTGCTCCACAATGGGAGAGGCCACAACAGTGAGAGGCCCGCGTACCTCAAAAAAAAAAAAAAAAAAAAAGAACAAGTGAACTGCCTATTTATTCCTCCTACTGAAAAAGAAGGTACGAAAACAGGATGAATAAAGGAACATAAACATTTATTTTTCAGATCTCTTTAGGGTGCCCCTTTGTTTTACATACAGGGATAGAAACATTATACTGTATTTAAACTAGAGGAAAAGAAATAATCTTTCCATATTAGGCCCTGTCTTTGATTTACTCTGTGTTTTTAGGGAAAATGTTTCCCCTGCTTCTCTGAAAAGAGCACTAGATATATTTCCTGTCCTATAGCTACACAGAGCTCAGCTAATGGGAATATTCTATTTAGGATCATGCAGACGGTGAACCTGTGAGCATGTCGTGTATTATTCTCAACAGTCCAAGTCAATGTCCTAACCAGTCAACACTAAACGCGTGATTTAGATTTTTAAGAGTGAACAGGTTCTATTTCTATTGTTTCTTAAGGCAAGGCAGAACAGTCTCTTATTTTGACTGAGGAACATAATTACTGACAGAAGGAAAGTCTAATGGTCTGTTTGAGAACCACAGAGTTGAGTGAAATTTCCCTTTCCCCTATTTTAAATGAAGGACTCCCTTTAGGGTTCAAAACATGTTTCCAGTGTGGTTAAAGTAAATATTTTCATAACATTTAAAAGGAAAAATCAACACTCTTATTCTACTTCATAAAGAATACACAAAGGGATCAACTTAGAGAAAATAAAGATTAAATAATTGTGGCTGGGTTGTATGCCAGGAAAATGGGTCACTTATGCACACATGCACAATCATTCCTTCTACAATTATAGGGAAGCCCTGCTGTTTGCATGGCTCCCCCAACAGCTTATAGTTTAATGGGGTGGGAGGATACACACAGCACTAAGCTAGCAACAGTACAAATGTGTGTAGAAAAAATACTAAGAGGGAATGACAAAGTGTATATTTAAAAGTACCAACCGGATATTAACAGGTGAAGTTTATGGAGAAGGAAATCACAAATTAAAGTGAGCCTTGGAAAATGGCAAGGGGCTGGGTAAGAAGAACAAAGGCCATTAATTGTTCTTTCTTTTTCTTGGGTAAGGAGGTAAGTTTGGGGGGAGAATAAAAAGATAACTCCATCTGGAGCAGTGACTATAAAAAGAGAGTCATGGAAGACAAAGCTGGAAAAAGTTTTGAGAAAAAACCATTTATGCAAGGCAAAGGAAGATGTTTGGATTTTAGACAAAATGGCATGATGAAGACAACTGGGAGCAAGAGAAAAATCATAAGCTGTGAAGTAAGAGAGGCTTGGATTTGAATCCTTGCTCTCCTAAATATGTGAGTCTCTTTTTCCTCCTTATGAAAAGAAGATAATAATATTACTGTATAAATTTATTAGGAGTTTTCACTTAATAATATGTACAAAGTGGCTGAGTCATATAAACCCTTAATATACACTAAAACATCATCCAACTCTTCCATTTATAGTCAGTGTAGTTGAGTGCTAGAAAAGATTCTGAGTTGGCTAATGACTTGATAAAGACAGTATTTAAGGAAGGTAAATCTGACAGCAATTTGCCAGAAGTCTCGGAGGAAAGGATGCTAGCTGTTAAGCCATTTTATTGGGGTGGGAGCTTGAACCTACTTAAAAATGTATATATAATACAGATCCTCTGGAGAAAGGATACAGGGGCTTCTGATTATCAAAACAGTCCATGATTCCCCAAAAGGTTAAAGATCCTTGCATGTGTTATAGAAGATGCTAGACTATGAAGGACTACAGAAGAGAAGTGGAACATAATAAATAAGATTTAATCACTGTATATGCAAATTAAAGGAAGAATTGAAAATAACACTGGAATCTTAGTCTCGTGTCACATGATACCATTTCCAGAGAGAAGCGAGTGAGTTTAGAAGGAAAGGTGATATGTTTGCCTTTAAACATGTTGCATGTCAGGTATTTGCCAGAATTGCTAAGTAAAGTCCTGACTAGACAGAGTTTTGCCTGGATTTGGGTTGCAGGTCAGGAATGGAGATAAAGATAGTTTAAGACAAAGCTTTTTAGTTCTAAGATTACATGGCAAGAGGCCAGGGAGTTATTACATAAGCCACAGGATATAATAAGATAGCTTTGGGGAGCATATTCCAAAATATAGGGAAAATGTTTTAAAAAACTGTAATTCCAAAAAAATTGTAATGCACACTTGCAATGAAAAGTTTTGAAATAGAAAACAATATAACATTTTAAAGGTAAAACATAGGACAGAAAGAATCTGCATTAATTCACTGTTCCTTCCAGGGGTAATTTAGAGAAAAAATTGTGAGAAAGCTGCTACAGAAGGAAGTTAATTTTCTGAGAGTGTGAAAATAAAGTAAAATGAAGAGAGGAACAAAGACTAGGTCTTTGATGTATCCAGAGTTAGAAGGAAGAAGACCCAATTAAGAAGAACGTGTCAAAAAGGCAAGTAGATGTACCAGAAAAATAGAAACCCGGAAAAGACAGAATTTGAAGAACAGGTTGTCAACAATGTCAAGTGCAGCAGGCAGGTCACCTAAAATGAGGAAGAGGCACCAGGTGTTAGGGTCTTCTTCCTAAACAAGTCTTTAAAGTAATGTTACAATGTTAAGGTTGTATGTAAAGATGTTTAGATCGTGTTCTAGATTAAGGTTGCAGAATCTTTTCTACTGTAGAAAGCCTTTCAAGAGATCCATAAGCAAACGTAAATGCGAATCCCTTAGGCAGATCATTTATTGTATGTGCTCTGTACTCACCTCACCACAGCAGCATGTGATTCAAATCTTAGAATCTGACAGTCTCATCCATTTCAAAGTTGATTAGAGGTTGAAGACTGTCAAGAATGGAATAATACATAATCTCAAAACTTAGTACTTCTGGGCTAATGATAGGACAAATCAATTTTTGTTGTTACAGAAGCAGCTTAAATGCCCAGAGCTCTATCATCCAGCCTTCTGTGTTTGTCAAAATGAAAAAACAAAAGTAAAAAACAAAAACAAAAAATCCCGGAAAATCTATTATTATTGTTGTTGTTGGATTAAGAAAACAATACATATCACTCTTGTATTCTTAAGCTGCTAAAACTTCAAATACGCAGTAAAGCCACCGCATTAGAAGGAAATATTCATAATATAGTCACTTTGCCTGACTCTCATGCCATTTCTTCAAAAAAGTACTACAACCCTCTAGTCCAGGCGAAGGGAGCAAGCACTAAACTAGAATTCAGGTCTTCTTTTACTGCTTTTCTCTTGTGACTTGTGCAAGTGACCTTCATTCTATGCATCTCAGCTGGTCTCTGTGTAATAGGTGAGGACAGTATCTCTCCAGCCCAGTTTGCTACCCTGGGCTTCAGTGTGATAATTTATGATAGGCAGGCAATTGTATCTTTCTTCCTAAACCTGTTTCGAGGATTATACTCCATAGCATCTGTATATGTGCTTAGCATATGGTAGGCATTCAGTGGAATCAGCTGGAGTTCTTTCCAACATTCTCTTCTACCTTAGGGGTCTTTTGGAACAATCGAATGACATAAGCTGCTATGTAGTACTTTAGGCATTCGTATGCAATAAATGAGAGGGAGAGAGAGATGAGGGAGGGACAGAGATTGAGACTGAGAAAGAGATGCCTCTTATTGGGAGGTTATATTGAAAGACTACAGAGAGGCCTGAGCTGGAAGATAGCTTAATAGCAAATACTGAATAGAGAAAAAAATTGCCAATTCTGCAGCTTCAGAAATAGATGAGATAGTAGCATTAGGGGGATGAATTTCACATGTGAAAGGATATCACAGTCTTTGAGACTGAGATAGCCACAGCTGGGATATACGTGTCTTGTCCAAAACTATCTTCCACAGGGCTTCCCTGGTGGCGCAGTGGTTGAGAGTCCGCCTGCCGAGGCAGGGGACACGGGTTCGTGCCCCGGTCCGGGAGGATCCCACATGCCGCGGAGCGGCTGGGCCTGTGAGCCGTGGCCGCTGAGCCTGCGCGTCTGGAGCCTGTGCTCCGCAACGGGAGAGGCCACAACAGTGAGAGGCCTGCGTACCGCAAAAAACAAAACTATCTTCCACAAAAATGATAAGCAAAAACGGGAATAAAAGTGACATTTAACTCTTTAAAATATCCTAACTCTGATTTTCAAATCAGTAAGGATAAATTTTCCCTTTAGATAAGACTGTAAGTGGACATCTTTGCCAGAGAATACTTTTTTGCCAAGCACCCTAGTACTATGGCTTTCAAATGTTTTTGACTCTGACTCATGTATTTAAAGGACATACAATAATACCTAGCCATTTTATGTGCAATACATGCTGATATTTTCTATTCTAAATGGCTTTCTCAAGGTGCTAATGACTCATGATCTGTACTTTTAAACAAAAACAACAAAAACCCCAACCTCTTTAGTAGTAGTTACTTTTATATGTCAACACTAAATGCAATGGTATCAGAAATGAACTTTTGTTTTATTTTTAAATTTTTTAATAAACAGACATTTATGATTCAGGATCCATTTTAGATAGTACTTTGGTATCTATATTATTCAAGTCATATAACTAGATATACATTTCTTACTGAGGTTGGATTGTATCAATTAGTATGATCATATTTCCTGCAGCAACCCAGACTCAACATCTCACCAAGGGAGGTCATTCGTTATGAAAGGTATCAGGTGAGAGAGTGATGGTTATGCATAAAAGATTACCTCCACTTAGGAAACACAAACAGACAAACACCCCAAAACCTCAAAGTGCATGTATTCTGGTTTGGTTTATTACACAAAAAGAAAAGCCAACATATGAGGCTCTAGCTTAGAGTTCCCTTAAACTCCAGTGCTTTATGAAAAATTTTCTGATTTATTTTGTAGTAACTAATAAAAATGTATTTGAAATGATTTAAAACTGAAGGTGCTTTATTATTATCAAGGATTCTCAGATATTTTGTAAAGTTCTCTTTAGAGACACTTTTTTTTTTGGGGGGGGGGTACGCGGGCCTCTCACTGTTGTGGCCTCTCCCGTTGAGGAGCACAGGCTCCGGACGCGCAGGCTCAGCAGCCATGGCTCACGGGCCCAGCCGTTCCGCGGCATGTGGGATCCTCCCGGACCGGGGCACGAACCCGTGTCCCCTGCCTTGGCAGGCGGACTCTCAACCACTGCGCCACCAGGGAAGCCCTAGAGACACTTTTGATCTAATCTAGGGATCCTGATACTGATGGGTAGAAGATGCAAAACACTAAACATAAATAGATAATACCAGTGAGTGGTATTAGTATAAGGAAAGTACAGTCATCCCTCAGCATCCGTGGATTTTGGTACCCACAGGGGCTCAATTTCCATACATAAAATGGCACAGTACAACAAATAGCTATGGATGTGACACCGTGGATATGGGGGGATGACTGCAGTACCATACAACCAAATGAAGGAACACACTGTATTGTGTGCTCATAAAGGAATTGGAGTTATGGGCTGAATGACCATCTTAGATTTTCCTCAACACATAAACATATATTCTAACAGAGTTGTCAGATGAAATACGGTACACACATTTATTTTGTACAAATATGTCCTAATTATTGCATGGGACATACCTACCCTAAACAATTATTCATTATTTACCTGAAATTCAAATTTAACTGGGCATTCTGTACTTTTGTTTGCTAAATCTGGCAACTCCCCTCCTAGCATGATTTGTGGCATATCAAAGGCGCTGTAAAATAACTCCAGAAGCAGAAAGTTGTGGCAGAAAGAGCAAAGACTTTTGCAGATAAATCTGGATTCAAATTCTGCTTCTACCAGGATTTTATTTTGGAAAAGATTTTCATAAGATCTTATTCTGACCTTCCCAAGGCAGTGCCATGTGCTCTGAATCCCTACTTTCTCGTCACCATCAATATTACTCTGCTCTCAACTGGTCTTCCTTTGGAAATGAGCACATTTATGTTATAACAGGAGACCCTAAGATTCCTGTATTTAAACTCTTAGAAAGGAAGGGCTTTTAATTCTCACCTTTTTTTGATAGCTTATTATCTACTATACCTGTTGCCCTAGATAGACACCTAGGAGAAGGCTCATCTCCACAACACCTGCCTTCTTCTAATGTGTGGGCAAGGGAAAATCCCCTGGAGCACGGATACTGATGGGCAAGAACTTGATAAACTACCATTAATACTAACATGCCTACCATGTACATTATGCTGGGCTGGGTGGCAGAAATCCGAACACGGAGGAAATTTACATAATAACATTTATTTATGACTTGGTCAATGACTTTGCACAGCACGTTCCATAGGTTGTCCCTTAGTAGCAATGCATAGATCTACACGCTGTGTGAAACTGCAACAAAGCTAGAGCTTTTACACAGCAGTTCCAACCTCACGTTGATAGTCAGGCACTCTGCAATACGCTGTAGTTCAGATTTATTCTGAACACATCTGTACGTTTAGCATACCCCAGAAAAAGTACTCAAGGGAGTTGAAATCTGCTGAGTGGGTAACCCATTCCACATGGCCACATGGGCCAATGCAGATTTGGAAATTATCATCCAATTAGTCCCTCACCACTCTGGCATAATGGGGTGGTACACAATCCTATGGGAACTCTTCTAAGTGCCCTTCCCTTAGCTTGTAAAGCGTAGCATTAATTCATTAATTGATCACTAAATGGGTTGGTTTTGTATGGTCAACATTTATTTATGTTTCCCAACTTTATGACCAAACTGTAGCTGGCATTTATTACTAATATACATAATATATGCTTTGTTATTAAACTTATGACAATCCCGTAAGATATCACTATTACCTCCATTTTACAGATGAGAAAATAGAAGCAGAGAGGTTATATAACCTCACCAAGATCACACAGTTAGTAATTGATGGAGCCAGCATTTTAACTCAGGCAAACTGAACTTAGAGTCCATATTCTTAACTCCTAAGTAATGCTGCTGGGTAACGTTAGAGTAATACATGGTAGTAATGAAACCATTTCCTGGTGCAAGTATCACTTCCATGCAATGAAGTCATTTTAGACAGAGTTGTATCTTTATTTGTAATGGGATCTAAGCCAGAGAATTTCATTTTGAGAGACACTATTCATCACCTCGGGCTAAGAGTTAGCTGGATACCTTTGCCAAATGTCAGCGATTCAATTACATTCCAAACTGAGGTTTTATTCAGACATTATTTTGGATTTGTTTTCTACTTGCAAGCTACCTAAATTTCTTTTTTTTGCTGTTGTTACAACATAGTAGATACTTCAGTGTTAAAATCTTATTTAAGACTAAACACGGAAACTTGATTTGGAAGGCTGAGATAAAACATCCTCAAAAAGCTTTCTGTATTTGTAGATTTAAACCCTCAGATTCTCACTTTAATTGCAAAAGAGAAGTTATTGAATAAGAAATTTTAAGTGATTTTTTAACCGTGTTTTAAAAAATACTATGCTATTGAAAAGAAAGAAAAGAATTGCTCTTTCTATTGTATATTACATGGCCAAAGGGGCAACTCCCTTAACTGACTGGAGGAAGTTAGCTGTTGGTTTCAAAAATCACTCTTTCCAGAGAAGTAGGGTGTGTGACTCAGATTTCCACACCAAGGTGGTCCCTGAGAGAAGACTTTAGATGTAGAAGAGGTAATGTTAAATTCTCTGGTATCACTTATTATTTCCCTCAGGCAAGAACCTCAATCTGAAAATGACACGTTACATGTGCTTCTTCCTTTACCTTTTTAAAAGGTTTTTATGTCTTTCAGTTTTCATGTGTGCTCTTGATTGGTATCTTTCTATAAATAAATGTACTTAGAATGAAAAAGTCATTCCAATCCTCAGCTGAGAGATCTTTTATATCCATCTCCCAGAGAGGGGAGATGAAATTTGATTTGAAACTGAACATACACAACTTGGCATACAGATTTCCACACTTTTCAAAGGTCTTAAATGGTCAAGATGATGAGAAAAATGAGAAAGAAAAATAAGAGGACAAGAGTTATCATTATTTGGGAACTCAGTGTACCCCTCATACCATGGTAGGTATTTTTCACACCGCATTAAATTTAGTCTTACTCCATTTTACTGAGGCATGTGATATGTGGAGATATAAAAATAACTTGTCCCAAATTATGTATGTAATATAAGTACAGTAACCAGGATTCAAAATTAAAATAAGAACGCAGGATCTGTGATGCTTCCATGATTTCACTCTTAGGGATTCAGGCCTAGTGTTAGGTGCTAAACACTCTGAAAGTGGCTAAAGAAGTAGAAATTCCCCAAAACCTCTAGAAAATTGAAATAAAAAATTAACTTCTAAAAATATTTTCAAAGTTAATGTTCCAATAGTAGCTTGGCATCCATAAAAGACAAATTTAACTGGGAAAATACATAACTGACCTTTGATACATGAGATTCCTGAAAAATTTCACACATACTTAGGGTCACATGTTAAGCATTTTGTTTCCAATATAAGATGTATGTTTAGAAATTAGTTTGGTTGACCCTGGAACTTAGGTATTACATTAACTCCAAAGCCTTCTGGATTGTAACCCCTTTGGCATTATGCCATCTTTCATAATTGTGGGTTTTTTTCCTTCATAAGAACCACAGTTTCCTATTAAGCAGGAAGTGATAGGTTACTGTAATCCATGTAGTAACTGCCTGTCAGCGTGACATTTTTTTCAGTAGCATTTACTACAATACAGAAGGCTTAGGTGTGCCCTAATTATGGGATTTCTTTTTAATGCTTCTTATATGTGGGAACTGAGCCTTTTGATTCATTAATTCATTCAGGTAATATTTACTTTATTGAGTACTTTATAGACATCTAGTTTTGTCCAAGGCACCAAAGATATAATGGTGAATAAACACAGTCTAGTGGAGGAGATATTAATCAAATAATCAGTAGCGATTGTAAAATTGCAATTGTGATATGTGCTAAGACATATGGTGCTCTGAGATGGAATAGTAGGGAAATTAACCTATGCAGAGAGATTGGGAAAATTTCCCTAGAGGAGTGACGATTAATCTGAAATCTGAAGGACACATAGAAGTAAATTAGGACTGAGAGGAGGAAGAAGAGTTCTATCCTTTGAATCCTGATTGGGGGTGGGGTGGTGTTGAGGGAACAAACCAAGGGGCTGGGGCTCATTAAGCAAGGGTAAGCAAGGCAGGGAGATAGGGAGGGAGGGTGAGGGCAATCATGAGAGGCTGAGGGGCAGATGAGGGGGTTTCAAGGCTGAGAGGAGAGGGGATTCAGGAAGGAGTAACACAATGAGATTTGTGTTGAAATGATTGCAGAGGTCTCTTTAGATGCAATGGGGAAATGCATGAAAGGGGATAAGAATGGATGTTAGTAGACCACTTAAGAGGTGTCCGCAGCAGTCCAGTCTGGGGGTGTGGTAGTGATGATGGAGATACAGACAGAGAACAGATGTGTCTAGATTATCTATGAACAGATGCTGGTGATGAGTTAGGTATAGTATGATAGGTGGCGAAGAAGAGGACTTGTTTAAAAGGACTTGGGTTTCTCAGTCTCTATGCTCCCCATTCATTCAAAATGGACCAAACTAGGATGAGAGTAAAGAAAGATGCTGAACCCAGTTTTGTACATGCTGAGATGGAGGTACCTTACAGGTTGGTGTAAGCTGTTTCTTTTTGCAACTGAATTTGTATTTTATCAAATACTTTATATTATGCATACTATGTAATTATATTCCTAATTAACTTAGCAAAATAGCTATGTCTTTAGTTTGGGTGGCTTAAACCTTATACTTCCCAGCTGAAAGCACTATTTCTTAAATGCTTCCCGAAAAACTATTTAACATAAGAAAATCAGTAAACTGAATTATTAAAAAATACAGATTGGAGGTGACAGAGATAAAGCAACCTGTTCCGAGTTCTCAAAGCTATGAAACTTTGGAATGTTAATTAGAAAACAAATCACAGATTCCCTTGAATTAGGATGTGTCTGTATTGTGATGAGGGGAAGTCACTTCAAATTCATGTATCTGTTTCCCTTAAGTACTTCTCCTCTATGTACCTTTTATGGGAAACAACGAAACTGTAACACAATTCCCTAGCACTCTTACTCCTGTAGGTTTTGCTTCCTTTTCATTAAGTAAAGGCAACGACTCAAAGCGAAATGAATTTTGTCATTGTGAACTCTATTCAATGAGCAGTCACTTGCCACTGGGTGTAGCAGAGGCAGAGAGGCTTAACCATCTCTCCTTCTTTTATCTTGAATAGTTAAAAGAAGCTTCATCTTTTCTGAGCCTTAGTGCCTGTATGCATCTTCCTCCCCTGATTTTAAGGCTCATAGTTGGTGTTTCCTCCCCATGTGTCTGGAGGTGTCTCAGTGAATTAGCCTGGTCCTCCTACCTATGAACCATGGTAGAAAATTACAGAAATGAGAATAAATAATAGCTAAAACCACACCTGTGGGAAATCTCAAGTAATCACAAACTACTCTACAAAACAAAATTGATGTACATTTGTTTAGATGAATCCAGGGGTATCTAACTGCATTTAGGCAATCCTGAAAGTATTACAAGTTATTCTACTTTGCAGAAGGAAAATAAAAGTTTAGGAATGAGGAATATTTAGGCTGCAAATGGAAGGATGAGTAAAATTACTGTTTATCCAAGATTGAAAGAAAAGAAAAAAATAGACTTTCATGTTCAGGAGGAAAGTTTGAAGCATGGTATAGATAAAATTTGAGATTTTGTGAAGACTTGTTAGATTTCATGTTTCATTTCCTTGAACTCTACAAATGTAGTCACATCTACATTTCTTTATAATATATTCAAATGTATCCAGCTTTTAAAAGATGCATCATTAATAATGCAATAAATAAAAGCAACACTTTCAGCCTTAAAATGGTATGGTTGATAAGATTTAAAAAGTCTATAAAGTTGAGATGATAACATGGAAGCAGGATTTTCTTTCCCCTTTAAAAAAGTGCCAATGACTGCCAAGGGCCCCATTCCCAGAGATCACGGTTTGGTTATTTAAGGATGGGGCCTGGTAATCAGTATTTTTAATGCTCTCAGGCAACTGTGATATGTAGTCTAGCTGGAGAATCACCTATGTGAGAGATAGTTACACTAGTTATAAACTGTGTAAAATGAATCAAACATCTCTGTATGGTCATCAGTCTATTACTAAAGCTTCCTGGACATAGTGGGCTATATAGATTCTTTGTTTTGATGAAAATAGCATATTTGAAAATGGATTTGACAAGAAAGTGTTTTTGTTTTTAATTGCAACTATTATAATAACCTTAAAAATAAACCTATGACATTGGTATTAGTATTATACCTATTCTAGAGGTAACAGGCAAAGGATAAAGAATAGAGATAAGGCAAAAGAGCCTGTCTAATTTCCAGAGTCACATACCTCGAAAGTGGTAGGTTTGGGACTAAACCCAATCTCCCTGTTGCTGAAGGCCAGACCTGCAAGCTTTCCTAAAAGGTTATGTTGTCTGCTCTTGTCTCAAAATAACAGCACTCTTCTAGAGAAAAAAGAAATAAAAATCAACAGAAAAATAGATTGGGAGGATTCAGATACTGACATATTTGTATAGTGTTTTACATTTTCAAAGCAATTTTTCTTTGTGAATGCCAAGGGAGAGAGGGCAACTGCAATTTTCTTCTATAAAGTCAAAGGATAGTCTTCATATAAGAAAAGAACATTTATGAGAAACTTCAAGAAGAGCTGTATCTGAAGGCTTCTTCCATGTGGTTTCTTTTATTCAACACATAAACTTATCAACTTAAATAGGAGGCACATAAAATATGTGATATTCTCACATATGGACTAAAGTCTGGACTTGGAGTTGGGTATCAGAAGAATTCAGTTACCTTCTGACTTGTGAACCTGTCCATTAAAACTAAGCCTCAAGTCCGTCCTATTATATTATAAGATTCAAAGATTGAGACTAATTAGTTCATAACCACATTTAAAACCTTGAAAAATGCTGCTTATGCATTATATCATTGATTGTTGTATCACAGCACCTAGCATGATGCCATGCCCACACAGGTACTTCATAAATGTTAGTAGAAGTTTTGATGATTTTATATGATTAAAAACCTTAGCACAAAAATTGACTTTTATTGCCTGGAATTTAGGAGAAATATTAGATTTTACAAATAAAAGGCATATCTTCTTACTCTCCTTAAGTGTTTTAAATTTCACAGAAAATGGTTTGTTTCCTTTTTAAAGCTATGCAGAATCTAAAGACAGGCTAAAATTACAGTCATATTCAATTCCAAGTGCAATAAGAAACAATATTCACAGCATCACAATTGCTAAAACTTACTGAGAACATAAAATGCCATAGTATGTAATCCATCTATACATGGATTTTCTTAAAGGCCCTGATGATTCGTGAGGTAGGTACAACTATCATTTACACATATCCAAGGAGGAAATGGAAGCTTAAAGAGACACGTCCAGGGTCACGTATCTAGTTAAATGGCAGGGCTGGAATTCAAACTCACAGCTATCTGAATCTGGAGCTCCAGTGGCCCTGAATTTAGGGGAGTTAGCACTGAACACGCCAGCCCAGGAAATTTGCAATATTTTCTCTAAGGTCACATAAATTTGCAATATTTTCTCTAAGGTCACATAACTGCCTGTAGCTTCCATAGGCTATTTGGAAACAAATGTGAATACACATGGTTTCTTATGTCTATTCTTTTGTTAATTAGAGATTTTGGTAGTTCTTATCTGCTTACACAGAAGGCAGAGAGATACAGTTACAAGGAGGGTTTGAAATAATTCCAGGTTTTTCCTTCTCACCGACCATGCAGAATCCAAATACTTAATGTGCATAATGGAGCCATTACTTCACTCTACTTTACAATTTCTCCTAAAATGCACACAAATAAACTATTAGCTCATTCAAAACAGCTTGGGATAGAAATAGCAACCGATGTTTAAATCTCACAACCAAGCCAGAAAACTATCTGTATAAGAGGCTATACTGCCTTATTACGTGTCTTATTTTGATTGTATCAGCCAGTTGAAACAACAGGTCATGGAAGACCTGTGAATTAATGTGTATTTGTACACATGCTTTCTAGCTGAAAGTGGTAATGTTGTGATTATTAGAAATGATAGTGCCATTAAGCAAGTGATAAAAGAACCTAAAATGTTTTGAATTCTCGCTAAGTACTGAGCACCAGTTACATGTTCCATGTAGATTATCTCACAGTAACCCTTTGGGAAGGAGCAGGTATTGACCCCATTTTACAGGTGAGATAACATAACTTGTCCAGGTGTGCAAAGCTAGCAACTGGTACTGTTACTTCAGAGCTCATTCTGAACTTCTAAATGATCCTGGCATGAAATTCTGTTATTATTGGAAGTCCAATGGAATGATTACATTACAAGCGGTATGATTTAATTGTTTTAAAACCAGGAAGTCCTGGACCTTAAGTTCAGGAAAGAGAAAGATTAATATAAGTTTTTCTGGTTGTTACTGTTTTTAAACATTCTGAAGTATTTTCTTAAGTCCAAACAGAAAATCTCTTTTGAGTGAATCCAACCTCTAGACAAGGGGCTGGCAAACCTCTTCTACAAAGGAACAGATATAAATATTTTAGGCTTTGTGAACCGAGGCCTTCTATTATAATCCTTTTACTTTTAGAATATATATTCATTATCATCCAAACTGTTCCCTTCAATCCAGGAGTAAAATGGACTTCTCAACTAACAACATAATAAAGTTTCTTGAAGTGAATGTTGCAAAGTCAAGCTGGAAAAGGAATGTCACCTGAGTTTAATATTTGGGGACAGAGTAGATCTGTAAGAAAATATTACTGTTTCTGAACTTCATGTGGAAGCTTGTGTATGAAGGGGATCAGAATATGCTATCCTAAAATATGCAATTTTGTCATAAGGATTATTTTGAGCTAAAGGCAATTGAGAACAGACACAGGAAGAGCTCTCTCTCCTTCCCCTACCTACCTAGAAGCAGAGAATAAATTGCCCTTGTGAAGGTGTTGCCCCTCCGCCCCCCCCCAAAAAAAAACTGTACAAAAAGAGGAAAACAACATATCATCAGAGATGGAGATGGAACCAAGATGAGTTTGAATAAATAAACTTTACTGAATAACCCTTATCTACCATTAGCTTCCCCACTAGATTTACTTTCCTACAATTTACCACTCCTAGAAGCCCCAAGCCTTTTTTCCTTTGTCTGGTCACTTTTCCACAATTTACTGCCCTTTGTTAAATAAAATGGTATGTGAGCCTCTAAATCTAACTGTGTTTTGGGGCTTTCATTTTTTTTTTCCTGTGCAGTTCCTTTACACATAACATTAAAAATAAAATGGGTGTTTCTTTTCTCCTGTTAAACTATCATTTGTCAGTTTAATTTGGTTCAGAACTTAAGAGAGTAGAGGAAAAGTTTTTCCTCCAATATATATACTTGTAAATAATACACAAATATAGCAGAATCAAAGACAATACCTATGAAAAACCTCTTTCACTATTGGAATGTGAGGACTGAGGGCAAGGAGCAATCGCTACAGGACAAAGGACAAATCTCTAGGAGACAACCATGAAACACCTTGACTTTGCCACATATTGAAACTTCTAGTGTCTTGGTTGTCTGCATGTTCCTTCCATAGCTTTATTTTCCATCTACTGTTTTTTTGTTAATCTGAGGAACTAAAAACATTTTGTGTCTCCAAACACTAATTTTACACAAATTCTTTCCAACCAAAGTCACATCAAGATAAATGATTCCCAAACATACATACATCATACTTTTCATTTTTAAAACATGTGGTAATGTAATGAACAAGACTTAGATCTTTTTCCAAGTAAAGCTGGTTGTGAATCTTCGATCCATCACTAACCTGTTGAATGTTCTTTAACAACTTTTTCAATTTCTTCTTGATTTAAAAAGAAAAAAAAAACTAATATAAGGTCTTAAATCCTAGGGTTATTGTAATTAAATAAGATTAATGGGCGACTTCCGGGAAGATGGCAGAAGAGTAAGACGCGGAGATCACCTTCCTCTCCACAGATACACCAGAAATACATCTACGCGTGGAACAACTCCTACAGAACACCTACTGAACGCTGGCAGAAGACCTCAGACCTCCCAAAAGGCAAGTAACCCCCCACGTACCTGGTCAGGGCAAAAGAAAAAACTAAACAGAGACAAAAGGATAGGGACGGGTCCTGCACCAGCGGGAGAGAGCTGTGAAGGAGGAAAAGTGTCCACACACTAGGAAGCCCCTTCGCGGGTGGAGACCTCGGGAGGCGGAGTGGGGGAGCTTGGGAGCCGCGGAGGAGAGCACAGCAACAGGGGTGCGGAGGGCAAAGCGGACAGATTCCAGCGCAGAGGATCGGGCCGACCGGCACTCACCAGCCGGGAGGCTTGTCTGCTCGCCCGCCAGGGCGGGCGGGACTGGGAGCTGAGGCTCCGGCTTTTGTCGGAGCGCCGGGAGAGGACTGAGGTTGGCGGCGTGAACACAGCCTGCAGGGCGTTGGTGCGCCGCGGCTGGCCGGGAGGGGAGAGAGTCCGGGGAGGGGTTTGGACCTGCCGAAGAGGCAAGAGACTTTTACGTCCCTCTTTGTTTCCTGGTGCACGAGGAGAGGGGATTAAGAACGCTGCTTGAGAGAGCTCCGGGGACGGGCGCGAGCCGCGGCTAAGAGTGCGGAGCCCAGAGACGGACATGGGACGCTAAGGCCGCTGCTGCCGCCGCCAGGAGGCCTGTGTGCGAACACAGGTCACTAGCCACACGCCCTTCTGGGGAGCCTGTGCAGCCCGCCACTGCCAGGGTCCCGGGATCCAGGGACGGCTCCCCGGGAGAGCGCACGGTGCGCCTCAGGCTGCAGCGTCACGCCGGCCTCTACTGCTGCAGGCCCGCCCCGCACTCCGTGACCCTCCCTACCCCCCGGCCTGGGTGAGCCAGAGCCTCCGAATCAGCGGCTCCTTTAACCTCGTCCTGTCTGAGCAAAGAACAGACGCCCTCCGGCGACCTACACGCACAGGCGGGGCCAAATCCAAAGCTGAGCCCCTGGGAACTGTCAGAACAAAGAAGAGAAAGGGAAATCTCTCCCAGCAGCCTCAAGAGCAGCGGATTAAAGCTCCACAATCAACTTGATATACCCTGCATCTGTGGAATACCTGAATAGACAACGAATCATCCCAAATTAAGGAGCCCTGTGGATGAAAGGCTCTTGGTGCTGCAGCCAGGAGTCAGTGCTGTGCCTCTGAGGTGGGAGAGCCAACTTCAGGACACTGGTCCACAAGAGGCCTCCCAGCTGCACATAATATCAAACAGCAAAAATCTCCAAGAGATCTCCATCTCAACGCCAGCACCCAGCTTCACTCAACGACCAGCAAGCTACAGTGCCGGACATCCTATGACAAACAACTAGCAAGACAGAAACACAACCCCACCCATTAGCAGAGAGGCTGCCCAAAATCATAGTAAGTCTACAGACACCCCAAAACACACCACCAGACGTGGACCTGCCCACCAGAAAGACAAGATCCAGCCTCATACACCAGAACACAGGCACTAGTACCCTCCACCAGGAAGCCTACACAACCCACTGAACCAACCTTAGCCACTGGGGACAGACACAAAAAACAACAGGAACTACGAACCTTCAGCCTGCAAAAAAGGAGACCCCAAACACAGTGAGATAAGCAAAATGAAAAGACAGAAAAACACACAGCAGATGAAGGAGCAAGATAAAAACCCACCAGACCTAACAAATGAAGAGGAAATAGGCAGTCTACCTGAAAAAGAATTCAGAATAATGATAGTAAGGTTGATCCGAAATCTTGGAGATAGAATGGACAATAGAATGGACAAATTGCAAGAATCAGTTAACAAGGACCTAGAAGAACTAAAGATGAAGCAAGCAACGATGAACAACACAATAAATGAAATTAAAAGTACTCTAGATGGGATCAATAGCAGAATAACTGAGGCAGAAGAACGGATAAGTGACCTGGAAGATAAAATAGTGGAAATAACTACTGCAGAGCAGAATAAAGAAAAAAGAATGAAAAGAACTGAGGACAGTCTCAGAGACCTCTGGGACAACATTAAACGCACCAACATTCGAATTATAGGGGTTCCAGAAGAAGAAGAGAAAAAGAAAGGGACTGAGAAAATATTTGAAGAGATTATAGTTGAAAACTTCCCTAATATGGGAAAAGAAATCATTAATCAAGTCCAGGAAGCACAGAGAGTCCCATACAGGATAAATCCAAGGAGAAATACGCCAAGACACATATTAATCAAATTGTCAAAAATTAAATACAAAGAAAACATATTAAAAGCAGCAAGGGAAAAACAACAAATAACACACAAGGGAATCCCCATAAGGTTAACAGCTGATCTTTCAGCAGAAACTCTGCAAGCCAGAAGGGAGTGGCAGGACATATTGAAAGTGTTGAAGGAGAAAAACCTGCAACCAAGATTACTCTACCCAGCAAGGATCTCATTCAGATTTGAGGGAGAAATTAAAACCTTTACAGACAAGCAAAAGCTGAGAGAGTTCAGCACCACCAAACCAGCTCTACAACAACTGCTAAAGGAACTTCTCTAGGCAAGAAACACAAAAGAAGGAAAGGACCTACAATAACGAACCCAAAACAATTAAGAAAATGGGAATAGGAACACACATATCGATAATTACCTTAAATGTAAATGGACTAAATGCTCCCACCAAAAGACACAGATTGGCTGAATGGATACAAAAACAAGACCCATATATTTGCTGTCTACAAGAGACCCACTTCAGACCTAGAGACACATACAGACTGAAAGTAAGGGGATGGAAAAAGGTATTTCATGCAAATGGAAACCAAAAGAAAGCTGGAGTAGCAATTCTCATATCAGACAAAATAGACTTTAAAACAAAGACTATTAGAAGAGACAAAGAAGGACACTACATAATGATCAAGGGATCGATCCAAGAGGAAGATATAACAATTGTAAATATTTATGCACCCAACATAGGTGCACCTCAATACATAAGGCAAATACTGACAACCATAAAAGGGGAAATCGACAGTAACACATTAATAGTAGGGGACTTTAACACCCCACTTTCACCAATGGACAGATCATCCAAAATGAAAATAAATAAGGAAACACAAGCTTTAAATGATACATTAAACGAGATGGAGTTAATTGATATTTATAGGACATTCCATCCAAAAACAACAGAATACACATTTTTCTCAAGTGCTCATGGAACATTCTCCAGGATAGATCATATCTTGGGTCACAAATCAAGCCTTGGTAAATTTAAGAAAATTGAAATTGTATCAAGTATCTTTTCTGACCACAACGCCATGAGACTAGATATCAATTACAGGAAAAGATCTGTAAAAAATACAAACACATGGAGGCTAAACAATACACTACTTAATAATGAAGTGATCACTGAAGAAATCAAAGAGGAAATCAAAAAATACCTAGAAACAAATGACAATGGAGACACAACGACCCAAAACCTGTGGGATGCAGCAAAAGCAGTTCTAAGGGGGAAGTTTATAGCAATACAAGCCCACCTTAAGAAGCAGGAAACATCTCGAATAAACAACCTAACCTTGCACCTCAAGCAATTAGAGAAAGAAGAACAAAAAAACCCCAAAGCTAGCAGAAGGAAAGAAATCATAAAACTCAGATCAGAAATAAATGAAAAAGAAATGAAGGAAACAATAGCAAAGATCAATAAAACTAAAAGCTGGCTCTTTGAGAAGATAAACAAAATAGATAAACCACTAGCCAGACTCATCAAGAAAAAAAGGGAGAAGACTCAAATCAATAGAATTAGAAATGAAAAAGGAGAGGTAACAACTGACACTGCAGAAATAAAAGAGATCATGAGAGATTACTACAAGCAACTCTATGCCAATAAAATGGACAATCTGGAAGAAATGGACAAATTCTTAGAAATGCACAACCTGCCAAGACTGAATCAGGAAGAAATAGAAAATATGAACAGACCAATCACAAGCACTGATATTGAAACTGTGATTAAAAATCTTCCAACAAAGAAAAGCCCAGGACCAGATGGCTTCACAGGCGAATTCTATCAAACATTTAGAGAAGAGCTAACACCTATCCTTCTCAAACTCTTCCAAAATATAGCAGAGGGAGGAACACTCCCAAACTCCTTCTACGAGGCCACCATCACCTTGATACCAAAACCAGACAAGGATGTCACAAAGAAAGAAAACTACAGGCCAATATCACTGATGAACATAGATGCAAAAATCCTCAACAAAATACTAGCAAATAGAATCCAACAGCACATTAAAAGGATCATACACCATGATCAAGTGGGGTTTATTCCAGGAATGCAAGGATTCTTCAATATACGCAAATCTATCAATGTGATAAACCATATTAACAAACTGAAGGAGAAAAACCATATGATCATCTCAATAGATGCAGAGAAAGCTTTTGACAAAATTCAACACCCATTTATGATAAAAACCCTGCAGAAAGTAGGCATAGAGGGAACTTTCCTCAACATAATAAAGGCCATATATGACAAGCCCACAGCAAACATCATCCTCAATGGCGAAAAACTGAAAGCATTTCCACTAAGATCAGGAACAAGACAAGGTTGCCCACTCTCACCACTCTTATTCAACATAGTTTTGGAAGTTTTAGCCACAGCAATCAGAGAAGAAAAGGAAATAAAAGGAATCCAAATCGGAAAAGAAGAAGTAAAGCTGTCACTGTTTGCAGATGACATGATCCTATACATAGAGAACCCTAAAGATGCTACCAGAAAACTACTAGAGCTAATCAATAAATTTGGTAAAGTGGCAGGATACAAAATTAATGCACAGAAATCTCTGGCATTCCTATATACTAATGATGAAAAATCTGAAAGTGAAATCAAGAAAACACTCCCATTTACCATTGCAACAAAAAGAATAAAATATCTAGGAATAAACCTACCTAAGGAGACAAAAGATCTGTATGCAGAAAATTATAAGACACTGATGAAAGAAATTAAAGATGATACAAATAGATGGAGACATATACCATGTTCTTGGATTGGAAGAATCAACATTGTGAAAATGACTCTACTACCGAAAGCAATCTATAGATTCAATGCAATCCCTATCAAACTACCACTGGCATTTTTCACAGAACTAGAACAAAAAATTTTGCAATTTGTATGGAAACACAAAAGACCCCGAATAGCCAAAGCAATCTTGAGAACGAAAGAAGGAACTGGAGGAATCAGGCTCCCAGACTTCAGACTATACTACAAAGCTACAGTTATCAAAACGGTATGGTACTGGCACAAAAACAGAAAGATAGATCAATGGAACAGGATAGAAAGCCCAGAGATAAACCCACGCTCATATGGTCACCTTATCTTTGACAAAGGAGGCAGAAATGTACCATGGGGAAAGGACAGCCTATTCAATAAGTGGTGCTGGGAAAACTGGACAGCTACATGTAAAAGTATGAAGTTAGATCACTCCCTAACACCATACACAAAAATAAGCTCAAAATGGATTAAAGACCTAAATGTAAGGCCAGAAACTATCAAACTCTTAGAGGAAAACATAGGCAGAACACTCTATGACATAAATCACAGCAAGATTCTTTCTGACCCACCTCCTAGAGTAATGGAAATAAAAACAAGAGTAAACAAATGGGACCTAATGAAACTTAAAAGCTTTTGCGCAGCAAAGGAAACCATAAAGAAGACCAAAAGACAACCCTCAGAATGGGAGAAAATATTTGCAAATGAAGCAACTGACAAAGGATTGATCTCCAAAATTTATAAGCAGCTCATGCAGCTTAATAACAAAAAAACAAACAACCCAATCCAAAAACGGGCAGAAGACCTAAATAGACATTTCTCCAAAGAAGATATACAGAGTGCCAACAAACACATGAAAGAATGCTCAACATCACTAATCATGAGAGAAATGCAAATCAAAACTACAATGAGATATCATCTCACACCAGTCAGAATGGCCATCATCAAAAAATCTAGAAACAATAAATGCTGGAGAGGGTGTGGAGAAAAGGGAACCCTCTTACACTGTTGGTGGGAATGTAAATTGATACAGCCACTGTGGAGAACAGTATGGAGGTTCCTTAAAAAGCTACAAGTAGAACTACCATATGACCCAGCAATCCCACTACTGGGCATATACCCTGAGAAAACCATAATTCAAAAAGAGTCATGTACCAAAATGTTCATTGCAGCTCTATTTACAATAGCCCAGAGATGGAAACAACCTAAGTGTCCATCATCGGATGAATGGATAAAGAAGATGTGGCACATATATACAATGGAATATTACTCAGCCATAAAAAGAGACGAAATTGAGCTATTTGTAATGAGGTGGATAGACCTAGAATCTGTCATACAGAGTGAAGTAAGTCAGAAAGAGAGAGACAAATACCGTATGCTAACACATATATATGGAATTTAAAAAAAAAATGTCATGAAAAACCTAGGGGTGAAACAGGAATAAAGACACAGACTTACTAGAGAATGGACTTGAGGCTATGGGGAGGGGGAAGTGTAAACGGTGACAAAGCGATAAAGAGGCATGGACATATATACACTACCAAACGTAAGGTAGATAGCTAGTGGGAAGCAGCCGCATAGCACAGGGAGATCAGCTCGGTGCTTTGTGACCGCCTGGAGGGGTGGGATAGGGAGGGTGGGAGGGAGGGAGACGCAAGCGGGAAGAGATATGGGAACATATGTATATATATAAGTGATTCATTTTGTTGTGAGGCTGAAACTAACATACCATTGTAAAGCAATTATACTCCAATAAAGATGTTAAAAAAAAAAAAAAAGATTAATGTGTACAATATATGATAAAATCAAATTTGTAAGGCAATTAATATAGGAAGAATATAACTTTTCATTCCTAGAATTCATCATGATTTTAAATAAATTGTAATATCTTAAAATAAACATATCCAAAAATTAAATATTAAAAATTGGAGTCACGATACAGGACTACAGCAGTCATTTGCTCAAGAATATCCTAGGTGTTAATTTATTTTTCCATTGAATCTGCCACATAGGAAATGCTGACAAAACCAAGAGCCTCTCCTTCCACCAGTCTGTTACTTCCTAAAGAGAAAATTGACAATCTCAGGTGGCCTGACTATTATTTATCTAAAGGGAAAAGTCATAAAGTAAAATTTATTCTCATTAATTCTACTATTTAATTAATTACACAATGCAATGATATAACTATGAGAAAGAGAACAAAGCTGGAGGCACCATGCTCCCTGATTTCAAACTATATTACAAAGCTAGAGTAATCAAAACAGTAAGTATTTGGCATAAAAATAGACAAAGGGATCAAGGAAACAGAATAGAGATCTCAGAAATATACCCATGCATATATGGTCAACTAATTTATGACAAAGTTGCCAAGAATATACAATGGGGAAAGGATAGTCCCTTCGGTAAGTTGTGGTTGGAAAACTGGAAAGTTACAGGCAAAAGAATGATACTGGACCACTATCTTACACCATACACAAAAATCAACTCAAAATGAACTGAAGACTTGAATGTAAGATCTAAAACCATAAAAATCCTAGAATAAAACATAGAGGGTAAACTCCTTGGCAATGATATTTTTTGGTTTTTTGGTTTTTGTTTGTTTTACATTTGACTCCAAAAGCAAAGGCAACAAAAGCAAACTAAACAAGTGGGACTACATTGATATAAAAAGCTTTTGCACAGCAAAGGAAACTATTAACAAAAGGAAAAGGCAACTTACAGAAAGAGAGAACACATTTGCAAATTATATATCTGATAAGAGGTTAATATCCAAAATATTTATATGGACCCCATACAACTCAATAGCAAAAAAACAATCTGATCTAAAAATGGGCAGAGGAACTCATACAAATGGCCCACAGGCACTAGAAAAAGTGCTCAACGTCACTTATCATCAGGGAAGTGCTAATCAAAACTATGAGATATCACTTCATACCTGTTACATGGCTGTCATCAAAAAGATAAGAAATAACAAGTGTTGGCAAGGATGTAGAAAAAACAGAACCCTTGTGCACTGTTGGTGGGAATGTAAATTGCTGCAGCCAGTATGGAAAACAGTATGGAAATTCCTCAAAATCTTAAAAATAGAACTACCATATGATTCAGCAATTCTACTTCTGGCTATATATGTCCCAAGGAAACCAAATCACTATCTTGAACAGATATCTGCACTCCCATGTTTATCACAGCATTATGTACAATAGCCAAGGTATAGAAATATACAATGTTAAGTGTCTACTGACTGATGAATGAATAAAGAAAATGTGGTGTGTGTGTGTATATATGTATATATATATATATATACACTTACAATGGAATATTATTCAGCCATACAAAGATGGAAATCTTGCCATTTGTGTCAATATGAATGGACCTCAAGGGCATTATGCTGAGTGAAATAAGTCAGACAGAGAAAGACAATTACTAGATGACACATATGCAGAATCTTAAAAATCCAAACTCATAGAAACAGAGAAGAGATTGTTGGTTGCTAGGTGGGGGCTGTGTGTGTTTGTGTGGATGAGCGTAAAGTGGTCAAAAGGTACAAACTTCCACTTATAAGATGAATAAGTTCTGGGGATGTAATAATGTACAGCATGGTCACTCTAGTTAACAATACCGTATTGTATATTTGAAAGTTGCTAAGAAAGTAGATCTTAAAAGTTCTCATCACACACAAAAATTTGTAACTGTGTCCAGTGATGGATATTATCCAAAGTTATTGTGATAGTCATTTCCCAATATCTGCATATATCAAATCATTATGTTGTACACCTTAAAATAACACAATATTATGTATCAATTATATCTTAATAAAACACAATATAATTAGTAAAGAAGGGAGAACAGTCAATCAGGTGCTTATTCTTATCATACTATTATTCTAATTTGTTATATTGGTGCTAGTTTAAAAGGTGGGGAAGGGTGGGAACAAAGCATATATAAGAAAATCCATGGTAAATTTGGTAACTTCCATGGTAATTTGCCTGGTAATTTGGTAAATTTCCATGGTAAATTTCCATGGTAATTTCCATGGCAAATATAAGAAAATCCATGGTAAATCCATGGTAAATCTATATAGATATAGACCAAAGGATTTTTTTTTCACATTAAAAAAAATTATTTTATTGAATTATAGTTGATTTACAATGTTGTATTAATTTCTACTGTACAGCAAAGTGATTCAGTAATACATATATATACATTCCTTTTCATATTCTTTTCCATTATGGTTTATCACAGGATATTGAATATAGTTCCCTGTACGTGCATATATTTTAAAAAATTTTCATTGGCGTATAGTTGATTTACAATATTGTGTTACTTTCAGATGTATAGCAAAGTGAATCAGCTATATATACATATATCCATTCTTTTTATTTTCCTATATAGGCCATTACAGAGTATTGAGAAGAGTTCCCTGTGCTATACAGTAGGTCCTTATTAGTTATCTATTTTATATATTGTAGTGTGTATATGTCAAAGGATTTTTTTAAGGCAGAATTATCTGTAATTTTAGCTTCAAATGGATGTATTTTTCTCTGTATGTTTCCTGATTCCCTGAAAATAACTTGAAGTTAACTTAAGATAGTATGAAAGGTACAATAGCTAGGGACGTTATTATCTTTAATGACAAGATTATCCAGTCCTAAAATATGAGAGCTCTTTTTACCCTGGGCCTTTGCTTATGTGGTCGCCACCATCCCGAACACTTCATCTCACCTCTCCCTCAACATTGCTTATATAGAGCAAGTAAAAGGCTATTCAGGCAAAATTCTGGAAGGCTTTCTCAGGCTTCTTCTTCTACCCCCATCCCTTACCTCTGTTCCTGTCCTTCCTTTTTGACTACCTTCTCTATTTCAGCAGGTACCCATGTAATTGACTGCTTTATGAGAGCTCGTAGAATCAGACATTCTTTATTCAACAAATAGTTGTTAAGTGCCTGTTAGGTGTGAGTATACAGTGGAACTTGGATATTCTGACCATATTAACTACGTGTTTCCATAGGAACAAAAGGCTACTGGCCAGTCTCAGTGGGACCAGCACTTGGGGTTGTCATCCATGGTTGTGACTGAGATTGTGTGGGACCATCAGATATTTTTGCCCCATCTTACAAGATGCTCATACTTACAAGATGCTGTGTTGAAGTTAGAGGAGTGTCTGTGAAACGGCTTTTATCCACTGTGCAAAACTCAGTGACCCATGCAAATATCTAACCAGAAACCTTCGGTGCATTACCAGGGGGATCTAATCAACTGATTTAACTAGCACAGATAGTTTTACATATTAATCTATCACTGTAAAGTCCTCAGCTTCATTTAGACCATCTACCTCCTATTCTCTTATTCCTCTGCCTATTTGCCTCTTCAAATATGTTTACATAAAAATAGGGTTTATACCCCGCGGGATCTTGGCTTTGGTCCTGACAGAATTTCTCCCTTGTGAACCAGTAATTCTCTCCTAGTGAGTTGATATAATTTCAAGGACATTGTCTACGATAGAAATTCTGCAACTATGGAAATGATGATTTAAGTCAATGCTCTGGAGAATTCAAGATTTTGGATTAATAAATAGGAAAGTCATTTCATCATTACCTAAAATTCAGTGCATAAAGTTGCAACAGCAAGAGTTTAACAATATAATACTAACAGATCAAGGAATTTATGAGTGCAAAAACTGCTTTATAATCAGCCAGATTTAAAAAACAAGAAACCGTGGATGAGAGAATCCTCCAAAATGAGTAAAAAACTGCTTAAGTATGATTTTTAAAATTTCATAGACTTTTTTGGCACTTCAGAGGCTGAGCTTAGCAAAATAATTGCAGCATGTGTTACATTCTGTCATCATAATTTTACTTAGTTCTTTTCATGAGGAAAAATGTGGACTGCTAAAAGTCGACTCCTGTGACTAACATGCATGTTTCTGCTAAATTACCACACTTAAGCACATTTTATTAGGGGCAGTTATTCCACAACTGTTGTAACATGAAAGGTAAAAATTTACCAGAAAGCACCGAGCCAATATCCCTGTGCCATGCGGCTACTTCCCACTAGCTATCTACCTTACTGCGTTTGTGACAGCCTGGAGGGGTGGGATGGGGAGGGTGGGAGGGAGGGAGATGCAACAGGGAAGACATATGGGAACATATGTTTATGTATGACTGATTCACTTTGTTATAAAGCAGAAACTAACACACCATTGTAAAGCAATTATACCCCAATAAAGATGTTTAAAAAAAAAAAAAAAAAAAAAAAATTTACCAGAAAGAAAACAGGAAAAGGAATGATGTTTTATTTTACTTATCCCGCTGGAACAGGGAGCAATTTAAATGTACAAATGTAAAGCACTGCTTCACAGCTAGTGATCGGCAATTGCTCCTGTCTTTAAGTAACGGACTATTTAAAGTGCAACAGTCATGCACTCACTGGTCTAATTTGTGCTGCAAGATATTATAAATACATTAATCTCTTAGAGTAGAAAATTCACGACCAGTATGCCTTGAGGTTCTAATGGAGAAAGAGAGAGAGAGAGGTTAGAGTGACAACTGCCCAAGGTGGGAGTGCACACTCATCTCCCACAGTTGCTCTAATGGATTCAGATTCAAGGCAGTAATGATGTGAAAGAGTGTGGGAAACATGTTTGCTAATAGTCTAGTAGAAATATACAGGGGCCATACATCTACAGTCTCAATCACAAGCATAGGCACAGGAATAGACAAGAACCTGAAAAATCAGTCTGAAAAACACTAAAATTGGGCTTCCCTGGTGGCGCAGTGGTTGAGAGTCCGCCTGCCGATGCAGGGGACACGGGTTCGTGCCCCGGTCCAGGAGGATCCCACATGCTGTGGAGTGGCTGGGCCCGTGAGCCATGGCCGCTGAGCCTGCGCGTCCGGAGCCTGTGCTCTGCAACGGGAGAGGCCACAACAGTGAGAGGCCCGCGTACCGCAAAAAAACAAACAAACAAAAAACCCCACTAAAATTCACTTTGATATAGGGACACCTTTGGTGGGGTGGGGGTAAGACACCTCTAAGACGTCCCCAAGAGAGAAAAAGCAAGTGGATGCTTACAAGTTAGCAGCTTTTCGTGCTGCTGAAAATGTACATACACCAAACCTGTCTTGAATTTTTTGTTTTTATTTTAAGTTGAATTAAAGTAATAATTAAATAAAGAATTCAGCTAATTAAGGAAAGCAGAAAGAATTGCTTTGTTGTTAGTGGTTCTTTTTGTTGCAAGACATAGACAGCTTCAGTTACCTCAGAAAACAGAGTTTTATGGTAAAAACCAGAAGAAATAGAGGAAACAAATCTGTCAGAAGTTGGGGAGACATGGACACTGTTCACGCTACTCTACTATCAGCGACTCGGGAGTTAAGCATTTTCTAGTTTCAGACTTCTATTGTCTCTGCTTGCCTCCTGTTCTGCTTATTTTTCAACTTTTTGCTTCTCCACTGCTCTGCTCCTGCTTTATCATTAGTGCTGTTGCCTCTTAGCCTCTGATGGTTCCCTCTCCAACACCGTACTCTCTTCAATCCTTCTCTGTGTGTGCCATGGTCAGATTCTCCCTTAGAAGATCTGATTGGGTGAGTCAGTCCCATCCTAGCATAGAACATTTCCATTCTGCAGAGTTTTTCTGCAAAGACATTTATTGGATACTTTGGTTCAGGCAATGATTCCTGATCCCATCAGTTTGATTGAGATGGCAGTGTGACGTGGTATACAGCACCATTACCTCAATGTAAGGACACTTTGTATCATGACTCACTTTGCTTAGAGAGCTCTCCTAGATACCCATACATAGCTCATTCCCTCACCTCCTTCAGGTCAATGCTCAAATATCCTCTTCTCAGAGAGATCTTCCCTGCCCACCCTGTTTAAAATTTAACTGGTTACCTTTCTAACACTTTCCCATGCACAGGCAAACCTTATCCTTCTTATCCTTCTTCCACTTCTTTATTTTCCTTCTAAATACCTATCGACATCAGACAAACTATACAGTCTTCTCATTTACTTTGTATATTGCCTGTCTCTCTCTAATAGAATATAAGTTCCACAAGTACAGGAATCTTTACTTTTCTTTTTCACTACTGGATACCAACAGCCTAGGACAGTATCTGCCACATGGTAGCCACCCAATAAATACCTATAGGCTGAACATGTCTAGATTGAAGAGGTGCTGCAGCAAAAGTAAAAGATGGAACTGACAGAAAAATCGTGAATACAAGCCCTAGTTTGTTGTAACAAACCTAGTGATTGCCTAGTCCAAATAGAAGTAGGAGGTAGAGATCCCCAAGAAGAAGATCTCTGGAAAACAAAACTCAACACAAAATTTGACTGGATATCACATTTTGGGGAGAAGAATAAAGATAGTACACGTAAAAGAAGAATTATAAACTTTGGAAAAAATTACAAAAGAAAGGGACATAATCAAATCAGTAGGTGCAGCAAAGAAAAAATTTATATAGCTTGTGGTGGGAAAACTTGAAGAGGCTCCACAATTATTCTTGCCTCCTGGTACTCATGGTCTTGTGTAAACCTATCCCCTTGAATAAAGAACTGTGACTTACTACTAACTAATAAACAAATGGCAAAAGTAATAGGATATCAGTTCCACGAATACATTATAGAACACTGTAATGTATGTCTTGCTAACGTACTCTCTCCCATCCTGGCTTTGATGATGTATACTGCCATGATATGAGCTGCTCTATGGAGCAGCCCCTACTGTGAGCAACTAAGGGTAGTAATTGGCCAAATCCTAGCAAGAAACTGAGACTCTCAGGGCTAAAACATGCAAGGAACAGAATTCTACCAACAACCATGTGAGCTTGAGGCAGATTCTTCCACAGTCTTGGCCAATAACTTGATGGCATCCATGTAAGATGATGAAGCAGAGAACCCAATTAATCTGTGCACAAATGCCTGACCCACAGAAACTGTGAGATAACAATGTGTATTATTTTAAGCCACTAAGTTTGTGATAATTTGTTATGAAGCAACAGATAACTAATACATAGCTATAACAACTTCAGCATTTTTCATTGATTTCTGTATTTGCATCAGCCTATAGACAAAGCATAAAAGAGAACAGATGTGATTTACAATAGTATTTATTTTTTTTAATTTTTTACTTTTTAAATTAATTCTTATTGGAGTATAGTTGCTTTATAATGTTGTGTTAGTTTCTACTGTACAGCAAAGTGAATCAGCTATACATATATATATATATCCCCCTTCTGTTTGGATTTCTGTCCCATTTAGGTTACCACAGAGCACTGAGTAGAGTTCCCTGAGATATACTGTAGGTTCTCATTAGTTATCTATTTTATAAATGGTATCAATACTGTATATATGTCAATCCCAATCTCCGAATTAAGCCCACCTCCTCTCCTTTCCCCCTTGGTATCCATATGTTAGTTCTCTACTTCTGTGTCTCTATTTCTGTTTTGAAAATAAGATCACATATACCATTTTTCTAGATTCTACATATATGTGCTAATATACGATATATGTTTTTCTCTTTATGACTTACTTCACTCTGTATGACAGTCTCTAGGTCCATCCATGTCTCTACAAATGACCCAATTTCGTTCCTTTTTACGACTAACATTCCATTGTATATATATACCATATCTTCTTTAACCATTCCTCTGTTGATGGACCTTTAGGTTGCTTCCATGTCCTGGCCACTGTAATTAGTGCTGAAGTGAACAGTGGGGTGCATGTGTCTTTTTGAACTATGGTTTTCTCAGGGCATATGCCCAGTAGTGGGATTGCTGGGTCATATGGTAGTTTTATTTATAGTTTTTTAAGGAACCTCCACATTGTTCTCAATAGTGGCTGTACCAATTTACATTTCCACCAACAGTGTAGGAGGGTTCCCTTTTCTCCACACCCTCTCCAGCATTTATTGTTTGTAGATTTTTTGATGACAGCCATTCTGACCGGTGTGAGGTGATACCTCATTGTAGTTTTGATTTGCATTTCTCTAATGATTAGTGATGTTGAGCATCTTTTCATGTGTTTGCTGGCAATCTGTATATCTTGTTTGGAGAAATGTCTATTTAGGTCTTCTGCCCATTTTTGGATTGGGTTGTTTTTATGTTACTGAGCTCCATGAGCTGCTTATGTATTATGGAGATTAATTCTTTATCAGTTGCTTCATTTGCAAATATTTCCTCCCATTCTGAGGGTTGTGTTTTCATCTTGCTTATGGTTTCCTTTGCTATGAAAAACCTTTAAGTTTCATTAGGTCCAAATTGTTTATTTTTGTTTTTATGTCCATTTCTCTAGGAGGTAGGTCAAAAAGGATCTTCCTGTGATTTATGTCAGAGTGTTCTGCCTATGTTTTCCTCTAAGAGTTGGATAGTGTCTGGCCTTACATTTAGGTCTTTAATCCTTTTTGAGTGTATTTTTGTGTATGGTGTTAGGAAGTGCTCTAATTTCATTCTTTTACATGTAGCTGCCCAGTTTTCCCAGCACCACTTATTGAAGAGGCTGTAGTTTCTCCATTGTACACTCTTGCCTCCTTTATAAAAGATAAGTTGACCATATGTGTGTGGGTTTATCTCTGGGCTTTCTATCCTGTTCCATTGATCTATATTTCAGTTTCCGTGCCAGTACCACACTATCCTGATTACTGTAGCTTTGTAGTATAATCTGAAGTCCGGGAGTTCCTCCAGCTCCGTTTTTCTTTCTCAAGATTACTTTAGCTATTCAGGGTATTTTGTGTTTCCATACAAATTGTGAATTTTTTTGTTCTAGTTCTGTGAAAAATGCCATTGGTAGTTTGATAGGGATTGCATTGAATCTATAGATTGCTTTGGGTAGTATAGTCATTTTCACAATGTTGATTCTTCCAATCTAAGAACATGGTATATCTCTCTCTTTGTATCATCTTTAATTTCTTTCACCAGTGTCTTATAGTTTTCTGCATACAGGTCTTTTGTCTCCTTAGGTAGGTTTATTCCTAGGTATTTTATTTCTTTGTTGCAATGGTCAATGGGAGTGTTTCCTTAATTTCTCTTTCAGATGCTTAATCATTAGTGTATAGGAATGTAAGAGATTTCTGTGCATTAATTTTGTATCTGGCTACTCTACCAAATTCATTGATTACCTCTAGTAGTTTTCTGGTAGCATCTTGAGGATTTCCTATGTATAGCATCATGTCATCTGCAAACAGTGACAGTTTTACTTCTTTTCTGATTTGGATTCCTTTTATTTCCTTTTCTTCTCTGATTGCTGTGGCTAAAAATTCCAAAACTATGTTGAATAATAGTGGTGACAGTGGGCAACCTTGTCTTGTTCCTGATCGTAGAAGAAATGGTTTCAGGTTTTCACCATTGAGAATGATGTTGGCTGGGGGTTTGTCATATATGGTCTTTATCATGTTGAGGTAAGTTCCCACTATGCCTACTTTCTGGAGAGTTTTTATCATAAATGGCTGTTGACTTTGTCAAAAGCTTTTTCTGCATCTATTGAGATTATCATATGGTTTTTATCCTTCAATTTGTTAATATGGTGTATCACATTGATTGATTTGCATATATTGAAGAATCCTTGCATTCCTGGAATAAACCCCACTTGATCACAGTGTATGATCCTTTTAATGTGCTGTTGGATTCTGTTTGCTAGTATTTGGCTGAGGATTTTTGCATCTATGTTCATCAGTGATACTGGCCTGTGGTTTTCTTTTTTTGTGACATCTTTGTCTGTTTTTGGTATCAGGGTGATGGTGGCCTCATAGAATGAGTTTGGGAGGATTCCTCCCTTTGCTATAGTTTGGAAGAGTTTGAGAAGGATAGGTGTTAGCTCTTCTCTAAATGTTTGATAGAATTTTACTGTGAAGCCATCAGGTCCTGGCTTTTGTTTGTTGGAAGATTTTTAATCACAGTTTCAATTTCACTGTTTGTGATTGGTCTGTTTATATTTTGAAAGAAGGTATTCTTAACAGCAAGATGGAATGTGTAGCAGGACTGCAGGGTTCAACTCCAGAGGCTACGTTTTATGAAAGTTTCTTTCTTAAGAATCTCCAAGGCTTTATCCTGTCTAGATCTTTCAAAACTCACTGCAGAAACAGAGGACAAAGGACCTATGAAAGTGGGCTTCCCTGGTGGCGCAGTGGTTGAGAGTCCGCCTGCCGATGTAAGGGACGCAGGTTCGTGCCCCGGTCCGGGAAGATCCCACATGCCGCGGAGCGGCTGGGCCTGTGAGCCATGGCCGCTGAGCCTGTGCGTCCAGAGCCTGTGCTCCACAACAGGAGAGGCCACAACACCGAGAGGCCCACGTACCGCAAAAAAAAAAAAAAAAAAAAAAAATCTATGGTAAGTTTTGAAGTTATGCTTACCTTCTATGCCTATCCTTGTTCCTCTTCTCACTCCCTGAGTAAGTTTCTCTTGCAACTATAAACTCAGTGAACATCTTTATCCAGATAACTTACACATTTATATTTCTATAAAAAACTGCTCCTCTAAACTCTAGATTCATATATCTAATGCCTATTGAGACCGCTTGAGTCTCTTTAAGACATCTCAAACTCAATATGTCCCAAACCGAACTTATCATCTCTTCATCCCTCTTCTAGTGTTCCTTACCTCAGTGACTGGCTTCGTCATCCACCCTGTTACAGAAGCCTGGAGACCGGGAGTCAGTCTGACAGTCCTGACAGGTCCCTCTTCCTTAGATTTCTCATTCAACCTACCACCAAGTTACATGAAATATCACCTCCTTAACATATTCTCTCCATCTCCACCATCACCAGTCATTTAATCTACCATAATAAATTCCTTGCTCAATTACAATCACCTTTAAACTAGTATACCTTTTAGTACTCTAGATACTCTTTAATTAACTCTTGAAGATTTTACCAGAGTGATTTTTTTATTTTTTTAAAGCACATTTAATCATGTCACATCTCTGAAGAAGCAGAGCTTTCTATTGCTCTTAGGATAAAGACAAAACTTGTCCTCACAGCTTACCAGGCCCTGCATAGTGTTGATCTGTCTACTTCTCTAGTCTTAACTCATATCACACTCTTCCTCTATCTTTGTTCTCCAGGCATGTGGGACTTTCTGTACCTTTTCTTTATCTTGCTCTCTGTCACCACAGCATATTCTTTTCCTTCAGTGTGGCAAGAATCTATCTTCTTTCTTTATCTAGTTGACTCTTTTCCTTTTTCAGTTTCTTCAGCACAATAACCTTTTCTTCATGGAAGTGTTCCTTGATCTTTCTAAAAAGGCCAAATTCCTCTTTTATAGAAATGTGTAATACCATATACCCCTCCTTTGTTTCACTTGTCCTATTTGAATTTTTACATTTATTTGTATTATTATTTTACATGTTTGTCATCCCCTCTATACTGTAAAATCTATAACAGAGGAACACTCTCTGTTTTTACTCGCCATTTGATGTAGTCTGAATGTGTATATATGTTGAAAATTTATATGTTGAAATTCTGTTGCCCAATGTGATAGTGTTAGGAACTGAAGCCTTTGGGAGGTGATTAGGTCATGAGGGTAGAATCTTCATGAATGAAATGAATGCCCTTTTACAAAGGCTCCAGAGAGCTAGCTCACCCTTTCACAGAGAGGGCACAGAGAGAAGTCAGCAGTCTACAGCTCAGAAGAGGGTCTTCACCAGACACTGAATCCTCCAGCACCATAATCTTGGACTTTCCAGCTTTCAAGACTGTGAGAAATAAATTTCTGTTGTTTATAAGCCACCAAGTCTATGGCGTTTTGTCATAAGCAGCTTAAATAGACTACTAAGACACCATTACCTCCCAGTGTCTTTTGACAGTAAGTAGCACAAAGTATGTGCTAAATAACAATTTAAATGTTGTTGAAAGAATCAACCTTTGACAATGCTATGCTGCTTAAACAGTTTGTTCCTTGAGTATTTCAAGATGACAGATTAAATTAATGTGTACACCTGACTATAGATTCAGGTGACATGGATGAATTATTCACAAGGATTGTCCATGTCCAAGAGATACTTAAAAAAACAATGGGGGCTTCCCTGGTGGCGCAGTGGTTGAGAATCCGCCTGCCAATGCAGGGGACACGGGCTTGTGCCCCGGTCTGGGAGGATCCCACAAGCCGTGGAGCGGCTGGGCCCGTGAGCCATGGTCGCTGAGCCTGTGCATCCAGAGCCTGTGCTCCGCAACGGGAGAGGCCACAACAGTGAGAGGCCCACGTACCGCAAAAAAAAAAAAAAAAAAAAAAAAAAAGGCCATAGAGAAGGCAGGAAAATGAGAATCTCATCTCTTAGGATTATACATGTCCTACTTTCTTTTCTCTTTTACCAAATTCTTAGTCTATTCTTAAGATGAGTTTCCAAGTCAGCTACTCAAAAGAACATGTGCCTTTCTTGGCTGCTTCCTCAAAACATCATGTTTCAGTTGGGAATCAGAGGGAAATTAAAGTCATCTGAAACTTCACCTCCACTGGTTTTGATTTGATGGCTCCAAATTGTTCTATAAATAGTTGTGTAAAATCATAACAAGCAAACAATACATAAATAAAAATAAAAAATAAATCTTTGGAAACATAGTGCTTGCTTATCCAGACTAAGTTGGTTAAAGAAAAAAATTTACAAGAATTTGACTCAGCTCTACAAAGTTCTTGTAAAAGCATGTGTGGCTTATTTTTGTCCAAGGACATGAAAATATCTACTTTGATTTAAAATAAAGTTTATGACCAGTCTGCCTTTTTTTTACATTTGCTGTCAAATGCTACAAATGTTATCAATTCATGAGCTCTGACTTGAGTGAATGGTAAAGGAGGCCATGTCAAGTGGATTGGCCTAAGTTTAATAATCTAATGCAAAGATGTTCATATTAGCTTAGAATATCCAGCCAGTGATTTAAGAAAATGTATAAATTGTAGTTGAAGTGGAAAAAATTAATAGCACTTTAATTTGCCTTAATTTACTAAAACAAAACGGTCTTAATTTACTAAAAACAAAAACAAACCTTCTCCTTTTGAGAAGACATTGTATTGTAGTTCACACTCCTTTGGACACTGGCGAGGCAGATCCCCCTGATTGGTGAGAATTTAATCTCTAACTTGTGAACTGGAAAAGTGAGAAAAAGAGTACATGTATCATAGCATGCATGAGCAGATTAAATAAAATCACTTTGAGAAAATATCTGGCATGCATTAGGAATTCAATAAAAATTCGTTTCTTTCTTTTTTAGTATTAGTCTCAGAGATGACTGTTAGAATGAGGATAACAGCTTCTTTCATGAATGATTATGAGTCAGAATTAAAAGCAACACTTAATAGAAATCAACCAAGTGACATTTCCCAAATAAATATATACAAAGTATTGTTATCATTGTATCAATTAATTCCTGTTACACAAAGAGAAATGCTACTTTTTGTTAAAGCATAATAAAGAACTAAATTAGAGAAATCATCTCTCAGTCTGGATTCATTTTTCTTGAAGCAAAACCAGTGGTTCTCCTGGAGATTAAGAAAAAAAATTGTATCAGTAGGCATAAAGGAAGGAAGGAAGGAAGGAAAGAGATATGAGGTGTTATGCGATTTTATTCCTTGCTCATCCACTCCTTTTCTCAGTGACCTTATTTCCTAATATTGACAGTGATATCCTGTATTTCATAACATTTGTGAGGTGAAAAAGGAAACATAAATATTTCTACAGTATTAAAGATGTTCTGAAAATAAAAAAGACCATCATTACATTCTCCTGCTTATTATATTTCAAAAGCAATCATTGTTATACGAAGTCCTCTGTTACCCTTTGCTTTAAGTCCTCAAGTTGAATATGCATGTGCATCATTCTGTACATGTGAAAGTGAGTTCTAAACTTCTCTCTCAATATAAGTCAATATCAGTGCTATTACTTTTTACTATGTGAATTTCAAAGTTAAGAATGAAACGTAACATTCCGTTTAGCATCTTTCTCTGATTCTGTGTTTTACCTGTAACAAAAAAAAAAAAGGTTGTCAAAAAGATAAAGATAAGAAAAAGAAAGAAGAGAAAAATTTTTAAAAATATGTTAAACCAGAGATTGAGATACATGGTTAGAATGTGATTTGGCAATAATGAGAATGAAAAGAATTGCAAAGATAGAAAGAGACAAAATCTCAAGAGGCATGCAAACAGAAATCAAAACACATGCACAAAAAAACGTAGCACAGACTTCATATGTATACTGAAAAAAGAACTTTTATTAAAAAACGAAACAAAAGTTTAGGAACATACCTTTGTATCTAACTAGGGAAAATTTGACCTTGTGAACTTTTAGAACAAAATTCATATTTTTAAATTGCAATTCTACAGATAGCACACCTTCTGTTGTACATATTTGTTCTGATGTCAAAAGAATTTACTCAGGGGCTTCCCTGGTGGCGCAGTGGTTGAGAGTCTGCCTGCCGATGCAGGGGACACAGGTTCGTGCCCCGGTCCGGGAAGATCCCACATGCCACGGAGCGGCTGGGCTTGTGAGCCATGGCCACTGAGCCTGTGCGTCTGTAGCCTGTGCTCCGCAACGGGAGAGGCCACGACAGTGAGAGGCCCGCGTACCGCAAAAAAAAAAAAAGTTTACTCAGGGTCAAATCCACCTTGTAAGTCCCCACATTTCCAACTCAAGTCTACAAGTAAGTGCAGTCTTACATTTATGCATCAGTATTAAATATGGACTTTTGTTGAATTTTAGCATAGGGATGTATTTATTTTAAATAAAATGAAATCAGATATACTCATGTGTTTCTTTATCCATATTAGGGAACTTATGTGGCTTATTTTCTGACTCTCTATTATCCTCATTAGTTGTATAACACTATGGTTAAATTAATTAAATGCTCTTGGATTTCAAGGAACAGCTGCTTCCTAAGGTGATGAGCTGGTTTATCAATTACTCAGGGACACTTCTTATCTCAGCACTTAAGTCATCCGGTTCCAGAGAAAAGTGGAGTCTTATTCTGGACACGATAACAGCTGTAGTAGTCCAACAGTCTCTGTAGAATCTTGCGATTCTGGACACTTAACTTTTCTCTGTCTCTGCTTCTCTCTGCATTTGTATCTATTTTCCATCTTGTGGCTTCTGTTTAATCATGGCTTTTATTGCCTTGTGGCATCTGCGTACCCTCTCTGTCTTGAGTATTTTTCAGTTTCTACGATACCTGTAAGCTTCCGTGTGTGTGTGCATGTATGTGTGCAAGTGTGTGTGTAATTTACAAAACTGTAAGAGAAGAAATGGTTTTATCAATTAATCATTATCTTCATAGGACTTGCACTGGCACCTAAAAATAGCTGCCTGTAGTCAGGCACTGTTCTCAACTCCATTTAGTTGAGACCATGGTGACTGTATTACATGGTCTAAGACACAGAGACCTTTGTGTGAAGAATGGTCTGCAGTTATTTTAATGAATGAATCTGAAGGTATGGTTAGCGCCTATGCTATGGCCTGTTTAATATGGTAGCACTTTTTATACTTCATGAGTTCTAAACATTTTACAAGTTCATGTGACCATGGTATGTAAACTACATAATTTATGAAAAATCCTGCTTTGTCTCCTACATGTCCTTGAAGTTAAAAGCACTTAGGAAAACACTAGGTTGAGTACATTGTACAGCATTACCCTAAGAGGTAAGCTATTACATATCTACTGATCCCATTTATATGAGTTAATGCAGCTTTCACTGGAAACTGAGTTCCTGATTGAGTTCATTGCACTTGACATCATACTACACTGCCTTTGACCATTTTATTTAAATATGGAATTAATAAGTTAAGACAATTTGTGGTTGGTGGAAGAGATAATAATTATATTGTGGTAGTTCATTTACATATTGAGGGAAAATGGAAAACAAGTGAACACTTAAACAAAACACAATTATTTTATGAAGGTTTAGTGAGCCCATACTTGTAACTCTATACTTACCTATGGTTACAAATCTGCAAAAATGATTTAATGGTTTCTAAAAAAGTCCAAGAACAAAGAAAACAAGCTTCTACAGGAGAAATACTGAATAATACATTTTTTTTTGGCCTGGAAAAGTAAAGGTTAAGTTCATAAGAATAAGGCAGGGCAAACATAATGAATATGGACTTATTTGACAAATTACAGCTGTAGAACTTGCTCGAATGACGTTACTCAAATAAGAGATGCAGGATACAAATATATGTAAGTTCAAGAAAGGTTTTAGTAATTTCCTGGAAAGTAAAATGTTCAGAGACGTTGTTAGATGATCTAAATGTTATATGATGTTTATACATATGAAATGTATTACTAATTTTGATTGAAGAAATTTTTCCCTAAGTATAAAAATAGCACATTATCATTGTAAGCAATGCAGAAAATATGGGAAATGAATAGAGAAGAAAGAAAAATTAAAACAGCCGACTTTCAGGGGCAATCACTTCCAGACATGTGTGTGTGTGTGTGTGTGTGCACGTGCATGTATGTGTGTGTATATATATACACACACACGTGCACACACAAAATATGCGTGTGTATTCCAAAGACCAATATTGAGGCAAGGGGAAAAATCACCTTCTTTGCCTCACTACTGTGCTCAGTCTGTTGTGCAGTCATCTAATCACTCTTTAGTGTCAATTTCCTCCCAGGTCATTTTAGCAGATGCTGTTGGTACCCTGTCCATATTTCCTCATTTCTCTGGAGCTTCCCTATCCACTGTGGCACAGTGAGTAATCCCATTCCTTAATGCTCTCTTTATTGCTCCTCCTCCCTCGTCTGCTCACTCTGTACCTCCTCACTGTACTTCCCTCTCAAATAAACCACTTGAATTCAAAATCATGTCTTGGAGTCTGTTTTTTGCAGAAACCAAATTATTATGGTCATAAACAACAGAAGATAGACAGTGGGTTTTCAAAATAGGCCTTCAGAGAGAATTGGAAGTTTTATACCACCAAATTTAATGCAAAAAGAAAACTATATGTAGCTTTATTATTGTTTCATCACAGCTGTGTTTTTCACCAGGACTTTTTTTCACTGTTCATCCCTCCTCTGGTTCTGTTGTAGTGAGGCAGCCTGGTGTTCGGGAAAGAGCCTGAGAGGAGACAGGCAGAAATATACTCATGCCTTGGCTCCACCACTAGTCAGTAATCTAACCTCTCGGAGCCACAATTTCTTCATCTATAAAATAGGGGTAAAATACCTGCTTTTCCAACCTCACAGGCTTTTTACAAGCCTTAAATGAGTTGTGGCAGAGTGTTTTCTGTGCAATAGTTTAGGAGATAACAGGAACTGGTAACAAATTTAGCTTTGATCTCCACCTCACACTTCCTTTGCTGTTGTGCGTTTATGTACTTGGTAACTTTGCCTAACTTTCTTCAGAGTTCTATGTGTTGACTTCAGGACTTGAACTTCATGTTATTTATTCAGCTATGGATGCACAAAGACTGACTGTTAACAGTCATTTATGGTGCTGAGGGAAAAAATACAGTATTTTCCTCATGGAGGTCTTTGCTGCAGCAAGAGCCCAGCTACAGTTCTCCCACAAAGAAACCTACCTAACACCAGATGTCTTCTCACAATTCCTGATCAGGAAGTTCAAAGCATATCGTTCTCCCACTTAAGAGCAGTTGGGGGGAGGTCTCTGCTACCACACAATTTTGGAGTCAGAAATTCTCGCTTCCTCTAGAAGCAGCCATCTGGAATCACTATTAGTAAAGCAAAGAGATCCAATTACAAGCATCTATTTGTAGGGGAAACTCCTGTCAGGTTTTAAAGGAAAGTCATCTATGGGGCCAAGGCCTGGCCCCATTACCTATGGGAAATAAACTCAGGCACAAAGATAGGCTCTCTATCAGAGAAAAAATGAAAAGGAAGGAGAAATGGAAACAAATTAGACCTTGCAATTTTTTTCATTATTCAAATCATTTTAAAATAAAATAAGATTTTATTTTAAACTTCTTTTATAACTTCTGTTTTTAAAGATTACAGAATACGGTTTTCTTCCCCAGCAGAGAGGGAGCAGTCAAGCTCAAGTTACAAGCGAGGAAAAAGATGAAAGTTTAGAAAGCCTTAGAACTTTGCTGACTTAACAGGCAGAAGGCCGGGGAAAGGCTGAAAGACAGGAAATAATGATTACTATTTATGCTCTATTTCATAGTTTCCACTTTGGTTAAACTAACTGGAAGGAAACAAGTGATTAGGTTACTTGTGTCATCACTTACATCAGTAGGTTTATTTTTTTGTTATTTTTTGTTTTTGTTTTTTTGTTTTTCCAGCATCAAGATTTAATTAAGGGAGCATATTCATTGTAGTGAATATACTAATGATTGTAAATGTGACTCCTCATTACAGCCTTAAAATTTTTGAAACACCAAAGCACAAAGATGTCAATTATATATCCAAACTACAGGTACAAAACAAGTACATGTATTTTCCATGCTCCAAAATTGAGTACACACTGTACTGTCATAGGGAAGGGGTTTACCAATGAAAACCTGACAATGAAGTACTCAAGATTGATATACCAAAATAAAATATAGAGTAGGAGTTTATTAAAACAAGTTTGACAATAGCAGAGAGGACCCTTTTCATTTCTGAGCAAAAATGCAATTCGTTATACATACTCTCTCCTAAAATGAATAAACTGGTCACTTGAGAATGCTCTGTTTATTTCCTCTATTACACTACAACATTCTCCATGTCTTTGGGAAAAAAAATATTGTGCAGGAACTGTGGGATAAGCATGCATGTGGATGGAACAGAACAATTGCACTGTTTCTTACAACTCACTTCTACATAAGGAGGAAGTGTTATTCATTAGTATGGCCCAGTCTTAGCCAATATTCAGTTTGGAAAGACACCAGGTTAAGATCAGAACGACCTGAAATTCCAAGTTCTACAATTGATGATTTTATATGCCATTGTATTAGTGAGGCTTCTTTTTTTTTTCTTTTTTCATAATTTTTATTGGAGTATAGCTCATCTACAATGTTGTGTTAGTTTCTACTGTACAGCAAAGTGAATTGGCCACACGTACACATATATCCACTCTTCTTTACATTCCCCTCCCATACGGGTCATTCTAGAGTATTGAGAAGAGCTCCCTGAGCTACACGGCAGGTCCCTACTAGCTATCTACCCTTACATATAGTAGTATGTATATGTTAATCCCAATCTCCCACTCCCCCCACCGCACAACCACAAGTTTGCCCTCCACATCTGTGGCTCTACCTCTGCTCTGCAAACAAGTTCTAGTCAGACTTCTTCAGTCATTAATTACAACTCAATTCAAATAGGCTGGAACATATACACACTACTATACATAAAATAGATAACTAACAAGGACCTACAGTGTAGCACAGGGAACTATACTCAATATTTTGTAATAACCTATATATATATACATATATATATATATCACTTTTCTGTACACCTGAAACCAACACAACATTGTAAATCAACTACACTTCAATTAAAAAACTCAAAATATCCCTAAAAAAATGGGCCAAAGAACAGCTTTTATTAAGAATTAATAATGATATAATATATAATAATGAAAATAATAATCAAGAACTAATAAGCTATTGAGAAAAAGGATTATTACTGACTGATACACATAACTGAAAAGCCCAAGCATGGCTAGATTCCAAGACTCAGATGATGTTAACAGGATTCTGCCTCCCTCCACCCCTCGGTCTGGCTCCCTTCTCACTGGGATTCACTTTCACGCAGACTCTCCAAACATGTGGTAATAAAAGTGGCATTCAGCAGCTCTAAGTTTAAATCCTATCAGCAGTACTCTGAGACAAATAGCTTCTCTTTCTAAAGGGTTCCAGTACATTGACTAATTGGCCTGATCCGGTTCATGTACCAACCTCAGTACCAGTCTCTCTGGGCAGGGAAAGTGTGATACATCAAACCTGGGCAGGGTCACGTCCCACAGTAACCACACTGCCGATTTATAAAGGATTCATTTCCCCCAAGAAAATTTCAGATACTGTTGCAAGTTGAATAGGGTAGATTCTGGGTAGAAAAAAATAGCAGATATTCATTACTATTATCTTAAGACCGTAACCACTTAACCATATTTCTCAGATAAAGGGGTTTACTGAAATAGCTATGTGTGTGGTGGTGAAGTAGTTTTAGTTTTGAAAAAGACATTAACCTTTCTTATTCAAGGAGAATGAGAGTAATTGCCCAATCTTATTCTCATGTCTCAAGCGAAACGTTTTTGTTACAAAGATAGGGAAATACTGACATCTGCATTGGTGTATACCGTAGTTCGATCACAGAGGTGGTTGTAAATTTAGCACTAGAGATCAGAGGTTACAGACCACAGTAAACAAAATATCATCCCTGGAACTCTATCTTCATGCCAGGTTTTATTCATCTCTGTTCTCCTGAATGAATTTTAACAGTATCAATGAAGAATATCTTTACAAATGCAAAATCTTTCATACAGAATTTTCCTTTTTTTTTTGCCTGTGTGAATTTAACTCTATTTATCCCTTTAAAAAGTGCCCTGATCAGGTTCCTTTTTAAAAACAGTAAAACAAAAAAAGAGGTGAGCATCTACCATGTGCTAACCATTGGACTGGAGGTCATACACATGAACTCACATTCATGTGAAGTAGAGGCATTACCTGGTTATGCAGATGAAGAAACTATTTTCTTGTCCCCTGAATTCCTCCGCCACTTAGAGTTGGCAGCAAAAAAGTTGGCACTTACCTGTGGCATCTGCATTGTTTAATCATTGTTTCCAATAGATTTATCTTAACCCCAAACAGGGTTTTCAAGTCTTTTGAAGACAGAGACATTGTAGAATATTGAGTAGATGCTTAATAAATGCTTCTAGATGGTTACATCTTAGGTTTATCACCTAATGCAATGTGACTTCGGTCTAATCTTAAGATCAAGGAAGTTTGATTTTCAGTGAACAGGAAATAAAACAGGCATACAGGCTAATATAAATATAAAACCTCATTGTTGGCTATATGACTTCAGTGTAAAATATAATCTCTCTGCTTACCTGTCCAATGTTATTAGACCAATGAAAAGGAAAGGTCGTGGTACAGAAAAGAAAGAAATTCTGTGTCATAGTCATAACTGTAAAGAAGAAAGATCTACAATCACTCTAAAGATACCAATGTAAGGTATAAACCAGTGTCTCTCAAACCATTTGTAGTGAAAAGCTAGTCTCACCCCATCACCCTGCCAATCTATTCTAGATTAATAATTTTGTAAAATACATAAAAAATGAATTAGCAAAAAAATGAATTACTAAAAAAGAGAAATACAAAATATGTCCCATTTTTTTACTCTCAGATTCAGCAAACAAAAATTACCATGCCAAATTGCCATAAATGTTTACTTTAAATGCCTAAATGACTGTCAGTGATTAATCATACATAGTTTGTGAACCAACCGCAGTCTGCAGACCCACACCTGGAGAAGGACTGGTATAAGTCTTAATCCTATCTAAAGATCAAGTTGCTTACTAAATACAAGCAATTTAAAAAATCCCAAAACAACAAAGAAACAAGAACTACATTATTTTTAGTTGGGGAACTTTCCTACTGGCCAGAGAAGTAGACCTTGGGTAGCATGCCAGTGCAAAGACTTGAACAGCTGATTCTCTCTGCTCTTCCTTTTGGTTTTTTCTTCGTTTTCATTTTGTGCAATATAAGTAATCCTCTTTTTTCCTTACATTCCACTTTCTCAATGATATTCAAGACTTCTGAATATAAATATCACAGAGAATTTTTTCTTATTTCCCTATTTCTGATATTCTTCATAAGCAATCTCTAAATAGCACCTGTTTCAATTCTTTTAAGTGTTATAAGAAAGTAGGTAAATCCTATTTTATATTCAGCACTTCATAATGCTTTCAAGAGTTAGTTCAACAGGCTTTTCTGACTACCAGTAACAGTGATTTCCTTAGCATGACAACCATCACTTTCTTTGAAGTTAATGTTAAACTTAATTTTTAAAATGATATAAACATGTGTGAATTCAACAAAGAGTAAGGGAGATTGAAATGAGTTTTAGTAAGAAATATTCAAATTTATTCAGAAATCATTTTTCCAATATATATGCATATCTATAATCGATCAAATGACAACTTAAATCTTAACATTGCCATCTGGTGGGAATGTCAGTGCAATAATTATACATACATATGAGAGGTAATACATGATGAATTAACAGTAGCTAACATCATAAAGAAGAATATATTTTACATAATTGTTTTTAACTATATAATTCTTAGTTTGGTCAACTCATTTTCTTTCAAATAAATCTGAACTAAAGGAGAAAAAAAGTAAGAAAATTTTACTCAGTTATTTCTAGGTATTGAAGACACATTTATATATATTCACTAAACCTTGGTTTCATTCTTTTGAGATTGATATAGAATTTTTCTTCATGCATTATTTAAGAGGGACTAAGTTCAGATAGGTTACCTTACTTTCTTAGGTGCTATAGGAAGATGTGAACAGTGCAGAAAAATAGCCAAGAGTTGTCCTTGTATGTGTTTCCACTAGTTTATTACTACTCATATATATTAAAAGTTAAGAATTTATTATTATGGAGACTCTAATATCTCCTGTCAAGGGTTAGCTGCCTAAGTAGAATGTAGAACACGTAATTTATAACAATAAGCAATTAGAATTGTAAAGGTAGTTGTTTTACTAGTTTTAGATAAGAAAAATCACACCTTTGAATTTTCTTGGATTTGAAAACATGCAATATTTCAATAGCCATAAAGCAAACCAAATGTATTGAAATAAACATATTATATAATGAATGTGCTGTATTAGGACAGATTTAAGAGATCATTGAAGATAGTCAAAGATTTGTACATGGAACAAAGAAACTGGGGATATGGCAAATTTAACAACACTAATAATATTCCTGAGTTCATGTCCTTAGAATACAATTGTGAGCGTTCAATTCTTTATCCCCCTGAGTATTAACCCTTATGTAAGTCTTGTTATACAGTGACCGAAGACTGCATGGCATTTAGTTAGAAAGTCAGCAAGTAGGAACCAGATCTCTAAAAAAAAAGTGAGTACCTTCTGTTGGGTAGGAAGGCAAGAAGAATTGCTCTTTGTTTTCTTCTCATGCTTTGAGCGTGAGCAGGAGCAAGGCCTTTCAGTGACTTAGAAATGTCAACTGGTCAATAGGGGATGAATAGAAACAAAAACATAAAAGCAAATTATAGTAACATGGATTTCAGATAAGTCTCTGGCGAGAAATTTAAACATATTGCAATATGTTGGGACTTTCCAATCTGCTAATATTTTCCCTAGTTTAATCATTTTCTTCTACAGCACCACATCAGTAAGAATTTCAGTGTTGATTAATGAAGGGAGCTAAAATATATAATTCAGGGGTGAGTACAACTGACATTTACCTTCCCATGAAAGATACGATGAGAACTCCCTTGTGGTGATACAGAGTCATCTTTGTGCTGAATGAAGATTAAGATTATATCAGAGGGTGGAAATTAGGTATTTTCCTTTCTACTAACATTCTTTGTAGTCTTTTACTGAAAGATTTTTGGGGAAAAGAGGAGATTGCTACTGGTACAGATCTTCCATTTTGAAGACCATCTTGTCACCACTTTGGAACACAACAGCCGTTTTAGTTGAACTTTTAAGGATATTTCTAACTTTGATTCTAGAAATAAAAGCTAAAAATTAGTTTTACTTTTAAAATAAACAAGCAAGCAAGCAAACACAAATCACAATCCAAATACCTTATTCAATCTCCAAGAATGACTCGTGTTACAATATCTAGTTGTTGAAGGTAAATATTTGATTCTTGTATATCGAATATTTTGAAAAATAAACTACTTTCACAAAGGAAAAACAACATAGACATAATTGTTTTGCTTTGAGTTTAGTGTGCTATTTATAATGACAAATTTACAATTTTCTACATGATATATGACATTCTGAGTAGTATCATTTCAATATATATTTTAAAGCTGTGTGGAGGAAAGAAAATGAACAATATTGCATACCTTTGCCTATCAAATTGAGACTGGAGGGTAGGTGGATATGGTCTATAAAGTTGTATGTGGATTTTTGACCGAGTGGGGTTGTCGCCCCTAGCCCCTGCATTGTTCAAGGGTCAATTGTACTCTTTCTCTAATTAAAATTCTCTTTGTTTTGAGTTGGTATTTGGGATACATAGACATTCTCACTTTATTTATACCTCAAACACTCAAGGTTAATGCCTAATTTCTGTCTTTCATCCCTGCATTTATTCTGGAGGGTAGAACATTAAACTCAGGTAGAAGAAATATTTCATATTCTCTTCAGCAAAATGGAACTGCCCAAATATAGAAAAGATCTATTAAACACTGCTTTATATGTCTTTTAAGAATTAGAAGTGGTAGTGATAAATCCAATTATCTTTTCCCAGGTGAAGAAGAAAACTTAAGAAAGAACCAAGCCCAGGGGTAGAAAAGGAGATGAAGAAATAGAACTGAATTACAATTTCCTTGTTACCCGGTCCAGGAGAGAGCCTTCTAGAACTCACAGAAATATCTCCCTTTGTTGAGATACCAAAGGGATTTTTTTTTCAATTTATAGGCCAATCAACTTTAAGTATACCTAATAGCACCTTGTAAAATCTAAGCAGTTTAAACAGCAGGCCCTGTTCTGATGTGATTGGTTTTCTGAGTCATTACTTCTTTAAAAGGATGAATTGATCTTTTCTATCTTGACTCTGGTAGAAATCTGAGGGGTTTTTTGGTCAAATAACAAGTACTCTGCCTATTAAACTATTTTCTTTGATTTTTGAGGACAGAGTGGGTTTTCCTTCTGTCTTTTAGACAGAAGTTTGGCAAATAAATTGAAATATTTTTTCAAGAATGACTCATACCAAAACCTTTAAGGGTATCCATTAAATTTTATCATACTAGTAGTCCTGCCATGAAATGAATTTGAATTTGATTCTTCTCTACCTTCATGTTAATACACAGTATTAAGCCTGAGGCACTCAGAAAAATAATTTACAAGTGAGAGGCCATCATACTTCTTGACCAGTTTTTAACCTTAAATTTTACTGTTTTTAGTGGATTTTATCTTTTTAATCAATGATTGGACAGATGGGGAAGTGTCTCTGTGTAAGACGCATGTAATGCTTGGGACTCAAACAGAAATTATAGCAATAGTTTGTTTTATGTTTCTCTCACATTACCAAAGTAATGATCCTAAAAAAGAGAGTTTCTTAGTAGTATGTGGTATTGCTCTCAAACTATTTCTATGTACAAAATACTTAGTTTCTGATTTACTTCTTACCCATTTAAGGGAGGAACTTCACAGAGCAAATAACAAAATAATATTTATTAAACTCTAAACAAAATCGGAATTTAGTTGGGGAAGGTGTTAAGGAGGGTTAATGAGAAGATAAAAATGGTTTTAAATTTAATACATACTCAGATCAGCAATGCTATTCATTAATGTTATTCTAAAATCTGCAAAAGATTAATCTATAGATTTCCCAATTATTGCATAATAAAAGCTGAGGAAACATGCCATTGCTATGGCTAATATGCCTGCTCTTTTGTTTTATGCTTATTTTTAGCAACTGTCATGGGGATGAGTGAAAATAGTGATTGCACTTTTTTCATTGCACTTAAACTTGTTGGTGACATAGTAACTTTAAGGTGAGCTCTAGCTAGATATATGTGCATGCACCAACATATTCTTTTTTAAAAAATCTCCTTTGCTTTGTCATTCAATTTAATGAATTTGCATCATAGTCACTATGTGTGAAAGAATTCAAAGTAGCAAGGCTTCAGAAAAGGAAGGTGGAAGAGTTTAGAGCAGGGTGAGGAATTAAAATGCTATTGCTGCAGAAAAAGGCAGTCTTCCTATTTGTCCATCTTCATCCCTGGTGAAGGGGAGGTCTTTTTGGATAGGAAGACAATAAGATTATGCTATGAAAGGTGTTAAATTAATGAAGCAAGGAGGTCATTAGACTAAGGGGACTCTAATACCAAGATGGTCTATGTAAGCAAACTGAAATCCAAGCCTGTAAACATCTTAAGGTTACAAAATCAAAAACACAAAGGAAAACCAATCACGAACAGCCAACTAAGCTTTAAGCTATAGCCAAATAACTTCCTTTCTTTGCTTTGCACTTTTTCTGTCTTTTCCCTGGATTCTCACCACTTTGGGTTTGGTGCTGCCTGATTTTAATGGATAAATGCTCAAATAAACTCTTAAAATTTTTCATATGCCTCAATTTATCTTTTAATGAAGGCAATCAGTTTTAGAAACATTGAGATTTATCTTGTATGTGCTCAGCATTGAAGACTGGAACCCTTCTAAAATAGAGTGAGAGTCTGATTGTCCCAAGGCTCAATCAAACAGGTTTAGGAGATTCCACGGCATGGGATATTAGGGGCTGAGCCAGGATGAAGACTGGAAGCTGCACAGAAAGTAGGTAGAATGGGAAGGAGGGAGGGAGCCCAAGTAAGAAAGAGCTTCTGGTTTTCCATTCAAGACAATACTGAATGGACAGAAAATCAATACAAAGAAAAAGTAAAAAAAGGCATTTTCTGGATTCTCTGAATCCAATCTTTGGATTCTAAGTGTGTTCGTGATTAGTAATACATGTCCTTGAATGCTTTCCAGAATTTGCATTTTGTAACTACTATTTTACATTGGTATTATGTGCAGAATTCTGTACTAAGGCCCAGAATTTGACCTATCATGAGGCAAATATAAACTCAATTAACAGAACTTCATATTTGTAAGATATGGCCTGAATGGAACTTTGTTGGTCTCTGCATTTTCTTTTTTCTGTTGGACCTGTGTTGTAGATCTGTTCTGATTTTCCTATCTCCCATCTGCTCCAACACACCTTTAACCTTGGAACCCAGGCAAGCTCTTTCCTTGGTCATCTACGGCTAAATCCCATGGTTTGGGGTTGTATCCTCCTTGATGGTGAAGCATTTGCTACCGAGAGATCTTTGGTTTCTCTTCAAGGATCATGTGTATGGACTACCCTTGTGGTGATGACCCAGGTTCTGTTGTGCCCTTGGCTTGAGAGAAAGGGTCCTTTGAAGTCATATGACTGAAAAAAAAAACTGTTAATGAGGAAGATATGTGAATAGGATGGAAAGAGATAAATCAAAAAAGAAGATTATGTAAAAGATCTACCATTCAACCTCTCTCAACTGGTCTAGGGAAGGGGACTACCCAGTTAATTCAGCACACTTGGTTTCTTTCTTTTTAACATCTTTATTGGAGTATAATTGCTTTACAATGTTGTGTTAGTTTCTGCTGGATAACAAAGTGAATCAGCTATATGTATACATATATCCCCATATCCCCACCCTCTTGCATTTCCCTCCCACCCTCCCTATCCCACCCCGCTAGGTGGTCACAAAGCACTGAGCTGATCTCCCTGTGCTATGCAGCTGCTTCCCAATAGCTATCTATTTTACATTTCGTAGTGTGTATATGTCAATGCCACTCTCTCACTTCATCCCAGCTTACCCTTCCCCCTCCCTGTGTCCTCAAGTCCATTTTCTACATCTGCATCTTTATTCCTGTCCTGCCCCTAGGTTTTTCAGAACCTTTTTTTTTTTAGATTTCATATATATGTGTTAGCATACAATATTTGTTTTTCTCTTTCTGACTTACTTCACTCTGTATGACAGACTCTACGTCCATCCACCTCACTACAAATAACTCAATTTCGTTCCTTTTTATGTCTGAGTAATATTCCAGTGTATGTATGTGCCAAATCTTCTTTATCCATTCATCTATTGATGGACACTTAGGTTGCTTCCATGTCCTGGCTATTGTAAATAGTGCTGCAATGAACATTGTGGTATATGTCTGTTTTTGAATTATGGTTTTCCCAGGGTATATGCCCAGTAGTGGGATTGCTGGGTCATGTGGTAGTTCTATTTTTAGTTTTTTAAGGAACCTCCATACTGTTCTCCATAGTGACTGTATCAATTTACATTCCCACCAACAGTGCAAGAGGGTTCCCTTTTCTCCACACTCTCTCCAGCATTTATTGTTTGTAGATTTTTTGATGACAGCCATTCTGACTGGTGTGAGGTGATAACCTCATTGTAGTTTTGATTTGCACTTCTCTAATAATTAGTGATGTTGAGCATCCTTTCATGTGTTTGTTGGCAATCTGTATATCTTCTTTGGAGTAATGTCTATTTAGGTCTTCTGCCTGTTTTTGGATTGGGTTGTTTGATTTTTGATATTGAGCTACATGAGCTGCTTGTATATTTTGGAGATTAGTCCTTTGTCAGTTGCTTTACTTGCAAATATTTTCTCCCATTCTGAGGGTGGTCTTTTCATCTTGTTTATAGTTTCCTTTTGCTGTGCAAAAGTTTTTAAGTTTCATTAGCTCCCATTTGTTTATTTTTGTTTTTATTTCCATTTCTCTAGGAGGTGGGTCAAAAAGGATCTTGCTGTGATATATGTCATAGAGTGTTCTGCCTATGTTTCCCTCTAAGAGTTTATAGTATCTTGCCTTATATTTAGGTGTTTAATCCATTTTGAGTTTATTTTTGTGTATGGTGTTAGTGAGTGTTCTAATTTCATTCTTTTACATGTAGCTGTTCAGTTTTCCCAGCACCACTTATTGAAGAGGCTGTCATTTCTCCATTGTATATTTTTGCCTCCTTTATCAAAGATAGGGTGACCATATGTGCGTGGGTTTATCTCTGGGCTTTCTATCCTGTTCCATTGATCTATATTCCTGTTTTTATGCCATTTATTCAGGAATGTAGACATAGATAAGTAAACAGTCAATTAAAATAATATAACATAGTAATTCAGCAAAAGAAGAAAATGAAAAGATTTCACAATAACTGCCATAAAGCTCTGGATAAAATTCAATATGTATTTCTGGTTTTATAATCTTAATAAAATGGGGGAAAGAGCATCCTTTAATAACACAAATATACATTTTAAAATAACCAGTATCACATTTCAGTGTTGAATGCTGGAAGAATTCACCCAAGTAAGAAAAATGAGTAGAGCATATGATATCACTACTATCTTTTATCATATTCCTAAAACTTTGAGATAGGGCAATTGACAAGATAAGGAAGGCAAGAACCATAAACATTAGCAAAAAGCTAACAAAATTATTATTTTTCATTAGATAGTCTACATGGAAATCCTAAAATCTCTAGTGGAAAAGAAGAGAAATAGACAATTCTGGAAGACAGTTAATTTACCAAATTTTAATCCAGTAGCTTTACATATGCCAAATATAAATTACAAAACTATAACAAAAAACATCCCATTAAAATGTAGTAAAACCATAAAATAAATTGTTTGGAATGAACGTAAGAAGAAAGTAGGCTGTACCTTCAAGGTGGCAGAGGAGTGAGATGTGATCACCTTCTTCCCCATAAATACATCAAAAATACATCTACATGTGGAACAACTCCTGTCTACAGAACACCTACTGAACACTAGCAGAACACCTCAGACTTCCCAAAAGACAAGAAAATCCCCACGTACCTAGGCAGGGTAAAAGAAAAAACAGAGACAAAAGAATAGGGATGGCACCCAAACCTCTTGGATGGAGCTGTGAAGGAGGAAATGTTTCCACACACTAGGGAGCCCCTTCACTGGTGGAGATGGGGCGGGGGGAAACTTTGGAGCCACGAAGAAGAGGGCAGCAACAGGGGTGCACAGGGTAAAGCGGAGAGATTCCTACACAGAGGATTGGTGTCAACCAGCACTCACCAGCCTAAGAGGCTCATGTGCTCACCCACTGGGGCGGGTGGGAGCCGGGAGCTGAGGCTCAGGCTTCAGAGGTCAGACCCCAGGGAGCGAACTGGGGTTGGCTAGGTGAACACAGACTGAAGGGAGCTAGTGTGCCACAGCTAGCCAGGATAGAGTCTGGGCAAAAGTCTGGACCTGCCGGAAAGGAAAGAGACCTTTGTTTCGGGGTGCATGAGAAGAGGGGATTCATTCCCAGTGAACCCACAGAATGCAGCACACTGCCTAAGTGAGCTCCAAAGATAGGCACGAGCCCTGGCTATCAGCTCAGACCCCAGAAACAGGCATGAAGTGATAAGGCTGCTGCTGCCACCAAGATCCCTGTGTGCAAGTGCAGGTCACTATCCACACCCCCTGGGAGACTGTGCAGCATGCGACTGCCAGGGTCCCGAGATCCACGGACAACTTCCCTGGGAGAAGACACAGTGCACCTCAGGCTGTTGAAATGTCATGCCTGCCTCTGGTGCCTCAGGCTCGCCCTGTATTCCCATTATGACTACCATACCCCTTCATCCGCCAGGCCTGAGTGATCAAGAGAGCCAAAAACAGCCCCTGCTTTAACTCCCTCCTTTCTGGGCGGGGAACAGATGCCTGAGGGTGACCAACGTGCAGCGGTGTGGCCAAAACCAAAGCTGAACCCCAGGAGCTGTGAGAACAAAGAAGAGAAAGGGAAATTTCTCCCAGCAGCCTCAGGAGCAGCAGATTAAATCCCCACAATCAACTTGATAAACCCTACATCTGAAGAATACCTGAATAGACAATGAATGTTCCCAAAATTGAGGTGGTGGACTCTGTAAGCAACTGTAGACTTCGGGTTTGCCTTCCGTATCTAATTTGTTTCTGGTTTTATGTTGTCTTAGTATAGTATTTAGTGCTTATTATCATTTGTGGATTTGGTTATTGGTTTGGTTGCTATCTTCCATATATATATATATATATTTTTTTTTTTTTTCCTTTTTCTCTTTTTGTCAGTGTGTGTGTATGCTTCTTTCTGTGATTCTCTGTATAGGTTTGCTTTTACCATTTGTCCTAGGGTTCTGTCTGTTCATTTTCTTGTTCTTGTTTTAGTTCTGTTTTCTCTCTTCGTTTTCTTCTAAGCTGTGTGACTGGCAGGTTCTTGGTGCTCTGGCCAGGTGCCAGGCCTGAGCCTTCGAGGTGGGAGGGCCAAGTCCAGGACATTGGACCATCAGAAACCTCCCAGCACAACGTAATGTCAATCAGCGAGAGCTCTCCAGAAATCTTCGTCTCAACACTAAGACCCAGCTCCACCCAAGAGTCAGCAAGCTCCAGAACTGGAGGCCCCATGCCAAACAACTAGCAAGACAGGAACACAATCCAACCCATTTGCAGAGATGCTGCCTAAAGTCATACTAAGTTCACAGACACTCCAAAATACACCATCAGACACAGCCCTGCCCACCAGAAGGACAAGCTACAGCCCCACCTACCAGAACACGGGGACCAGTCCTCCCCACCAGGAAGCCTACACAAGCCACTGAAACAACCTCACCCAATGGGGACAGACACTAAAAACAATGGGAAATACAAACCTGCAGCCTGCAAAAAAGGAGACCAGAAACACAGTAAGTTAAACAAAATGAGAAGATAGAGAAATATACAGCAGATGAAGGGGCAAGGTAAAAACCCACCAGACCAAACAAAAGAAGAGGAAATACGCAGTTTATCTGAAAAAGAATTCAGAGTAATGATAGTAAAGAAGATCGAAAACCTCGGAAATAGAATGGAGAAAATACACGAAACGTTTTAACAAGGACCTAGAAGAACTAAACAGCAAACAAACAAGGATGAACAACACAATAAATGAAATTAAAAATATCTAGAAGGAATCAGTAGCATAATAACTGAGGCAGAAGAACAGATAAGTGATCTGGAAGATAAAATAGTGGAAATAACTACTGCAGAGCAGAAAAAAGAAAAAAGAATGAAAAGAATTGAGGACAGTCTCAGAGACATCTGGGACAACATTAAACCCACCAACATTAGAATGACAGGGGTCCCAGAAGGAGAAAGAAAAAGAAAGGGTCTGAGAAAATATTTGAAGAAATTATAGCTGAAAATTTCCCTAACATGGGAAAGGAAATAGTCAGTCAACTCCAGGAAGCGCAGAGAGACCCATACAGGGAAAATCCAAAGAGAAACATGCCAAGACACATATTAATCAAGTTACCCAAAATTAAGTTCAGAGAAAGAATGTTAAAAGCAGCAAGGGAAAAGCGACACATAACAAGGGAAACCCCATAAGGTTAACAGCTGATCTTTCAGCCAGAAGGGAGCAGCAGGACATATTTAAACTGATGAAAGGGAAAAGCCTACAACCAAGATTACCCAGCAAGGATCTCATTTAGATTTGATGGAGAAAATAAAATCCTTACAGACAAGCAAAAGTGAAGAGAATTCAGCGCCACAAAACCAGTTTTACAACAAATGCTAAAGGAACTTCTCTAGGCAGGAAACACAAGAGTAGGAAAAGACATAAAATAACAAACCCAAAACAATTAATAAAATGGTAATAAGAACATACATATCTATAATTACCGTAAATGTAAATGGATTAAATGCTCCAACCAAAAGACAAAGACTGGCTGAATGGATACAAAAAAAAGACCCATATATATGCTATCTACAAGAGACCCACTTCAGACCTAGGGACACATACAGACTGAAAGCGAGAGGATGGAAAATGATATTCCATGCAAATGGAAATCAAAAGAACGCTGGAGTAGCAATTCTGATATCAGACAAAATAGACTTTAAGATAAAGACTATTACAAGATACAAAGAAGGACACTACATAATGATCAAGGGATCAGTTCAAGAAGAAGATATAACAATTGTAACTGTTTATGCACCAAACATAGGAGCACCTCAGTATGTAAGGTAAATGTTAACAACCATAAAAGGGGAAATCAACAGTAACACAATAACAGTAAGGGACCTTAACACCCCACTTTCACCAATGGACAGATCATCCAAAATGAAAATAAATAAGGGAACACAAGCTTTAAATGACACATTAAACAAGATGGACTTAATTGATATTAATAGGACATTCCATCCAAAAACAATAGAATACACTTTCTTCTCAAGTGCTCATGGAACATTCTCCAGGATAGATCATATCTTTGGTCACAAATCAAGCCTTGGAAAAGTTAAGACAATTGAAATCATATCAAGCATCTTTTATGACCACAATGCTATGAGATTTGAAATCATTTACAGGAAAAAAACGTAAAAAACAGAAACACATTGAAATCAAAGAGGAAATTAAAAAATACCTGTAAACAAATGACAATGAAAACACGATGACCCAAAACGTATGGGATGCAGCAAAAGCAGTTCTAAGAGGGAAGTTTATAGCTATACAAGCCTACCTCAGGAAATAAGAAAAATCTCAAATAAACAATATAACCTTACACCTAAAGGAACTAGAGAAAGAAGAACAAACAAAACCCAAAGTTAGCAGAAGGAAAGAAATCATAAAGATCAGAGTAGAAATAAATGAAATAGAAACAAAGAAAACAATTGCAAAGATCAATAAAACTAAAAGCTGGTTCTTTGAGAAGATAAACAAAATTGATAAGCCATTAACCAGACTCATCAAGAGGGAGAGGACTCAAACCAATAAAATTAGAAATGAAAAAGGAGAAGTTACAACAGACACCACAGAAACACAACACATCCTAAGAGACTACAACAAGCAACTCTATGCCAATAAAATGGACAACCTGGAAGAAATGGACAAATTCTTAGAAAGGTATAACCTTCCAAAAGTGAACCAGGAAGAAATAGAAAATATGAACAGACCAATCACAAGTAATGAAATTGAAACTGTGATTAAAAATCTTCCAACAAACAGAAGTCCAGGACCAGATGGCTTCACAGGAGGATTCTATCAAACATTTAGTGAAGCACTAACACCCATCCTTCTCAAACTCTTCCAAAAAATTGCAGAGGAAGGAACACTCCCAAACTCATTCTATGAGGCCACCATCAACCTGATACCAAAACCAGACAAAGATATCCCCCAAAAAGAAAATTACAGACCAATATCACTGATGAATATAGATGCAAAAATCCTCAACAAAATATTACAAGCACAATCCAACAACACATTGAAAGGATCATACACCATGATCAAGTGAGATTCATCCCAGGGATGCAGGGATTCTTCAATATACGCAAATCAATCAATGTGATATACCATATTAACAAATTGAAGAAGAAAAACCATATGATTATCTTAATACATGGAGAAAAAGCTTAGGAAAAAATTCAACACCATTTATGATTAAAAACCCTCCAGAAAGAGGGCATAGAGGGAACCTACCTCAACATAATAAAGGCCATATTCGACAAACCCACAGCAAACATCATTCTCACTGGTGAAAAACTGAAAGCATTTCCTCTAAGATCAGGAACAAGACAAGGATGTCCAGTCTTGACACTGTTATTAAACATAGTTTTGGAAGTCCTAGCCACAGCAATTAGAGAAGAAAAAGAAATAAAAGGAATACAAATTGGAAAAGAAGAAGTTAAACAGTTACTCTTTGCAGATGACATGATACTACACATAGAGGATCCTAAAGATGCCAGCAGAAAACTACTAGAGCTAATGAATGAATTTGGTAAAGTTGCAGGATACAAAATTAATGCACAGAAATCTCTTGCATTCCTGTACACTAATGATGAAAAATCTGAAAGAGAAATTAAGGAAACACTCCCATTTACCATTGCAACAAAAAGAATAAAATACCTAGGAATAAACCTACCTAGGGAGACAAAAGACCTGAATGCAGAAAAGCATAAGACACTGTTGAAAGAAATTAAAAATGATACCAACAGATGGAGAGATATACCATGTTCTTGGATGGGAAGAATCAATATTGTGAAAATGACTATACCACCCAAAGCAAGCTACAGATTCAATGCAATCCCTATCAAATTACCAATGGCATTTTTTATGGAACTAGAACAAAATGTCTTAAAATTTGTATGGAGACACAAAAGACTCCGAATAGCCAAAGCAGTCTTGAGGGAAAAAAACAGAGCTGGAGGAATCAGACTCCCTGACTTCAGCCTGTAATACAAAGCTACAGTAATCAAGACAGTATGGTACTGGCACAAAAACAGAAATGCAGATCAATGGAACAGGATAGAAAGGCCAGAGATATACCCACGCACCTATGGTCAACTAAGCTATGACAAAGGTGGCAAGGATATACAATGGAGAAAAGACAGTCTCTTCAATAAGTGGTGCTGGGAAAACTGGACAGCTACATGTAAAAGAATTAAATGAGAACACTCCCTAACAGCATACACAAAAATAAACTCAAAATGGATTAGAGACCTAAATGTAAGACTGGACACTATAAAACTCTTAGAGGAAAACATAGGCAGAACACTCTTTGACATAAATTATAGTAATATCTTTTTGGATCTGTCTCCTAGTAATGTAAATAAAAAGAAAAATAAACAAATGGGACCTAATTAAACTGAAAAGCTTCTGCATAGCAAAGGAAACCATAAACAAAACAGAAAGACAACCTACAAAATGGGACAAAGTATTTGCAAATGATGCGACCAACAAGGGATTAATTTCCAAAATGTATAAACAGCTCATACAGCTCAATACCCACCCCTCCAAAAAAGCAAACAACCTAATCAAAAAATGGTCAGAAGATCTAAATAGACATTTCCACAAAGAAGACATACAGATGGCCAAAAGGCACATGAAAAGATGCTCAACATCACTAATTATCAGAGAAATGCAAATCAAAACTACATACAATGAGGTATCACCTCACATCAGTCAGAATGTCCATCATTAAAAAGTCTACAAATAATAAATGCTAGAGAGGGTGTGGAGAAAAGGGAACCCTCCTAAACTGTTGGTGGGAATGTAAATTGGTACAGCTACTATGGAGAAGTTTGGAGGTTCCTTAAAAAACTAAAAATAGAGCTACCATATGACCCTGCAATCCCACTCCTGGGCATATATCTGGAAAAAAGCATAATTCAAAAAGACACATGCACCCCAATGTTCATTGCAGCACTGTTTACAATAGCCAAGACATGGAAGCAACATGAATGTCCATTGACAGAAGAATGAATAAAGGAGGTGTGGTATATGGTGGGAATGTAAAATATATATATATATATATATACACACACAATAAAATGTTAAGCCATAAAAAAATTAACTTCTTCTCCAATTTAATTTGAAAGTTCATACTGTCATTCATTTTTTGGATAAATCTTTTACTCTTTTATTCATTTTTTGGATAAATCTTCATTTCTTGCATAAATATTTTGGACATTAGAGTTTCCCCCTCCTCCTCAAATTCTGGGTATTACAACAATGGCACAGAAATGTAAATAGCCAAATCTTTGTGCATATCTGTGTTACTTCCTTAGAACAAATCCTCATAATAATACAATTATTAGGTCAATGGTTTTTGTACATTTAAAATTTTAAAAACTTTAAAAGCTTTCCTAATCCTTGGGAAATTGATCTAAAAAATTATATCTCTACAGCAGGGCTGGTAATGAGCCTCATGCCACATCCTTGCCAGTACTATCATTTTTTAAAAAAACCTTATTTTAAAAATACTTGTCTTATTAATATTATTTTTCCATGTTTCCTGACTATTTTTGTACATGAGTGTCATTTTGTGAATGACCTATTCCTGTTCTTTCCATGTTTTTAAAACAGTATGTATGATTTTTCTTATTAACTTTCAAACAACTTATATTTTAAGAGCAATAACAATTTCATCCTATATATTTAACTTTTTCACAATTAGTTGCATGCCTTTACATTTTATTCTATTTGATGTAACAATTTTATTTTTAATTTTATGTAGTCAAATAAATATTTCCTTTTGTTTTAATGCCATGTATAGAAAATATTTTTCTTACCCAATAATATATAAACACTTAGAAGTATTTTTATTCATTTTTTCTACGATACTGTTTTAATGGCTGTATCCTATTTTGTCATGTTTATGTACTATGGAGTTGCATCACACATGGGGTTTAATTTATAAAATCAACAATTCTTAGAAAGTAAGTCAAAAATTACCAAGGGTCAAATTTACTCCTGATCACTATTTCTTTGAATAATACCGAAGGTAGTTGGGTTAAGTTCAGAATGTTCATAAGCCATATTCACCATACAAGATGACCCCACCAAGTGCTGAAGTGGGGGAATGGGGGGCAGAATTCTCTCCCAAATAATATTTTCTCTGGGACCTAAACTTCTGAGGGAGGGCTACGTGTTGAGTTACATGAACATCACTTCTTAAAAAATTTCTCTTTCTGTATTAAAATAAAAACTGATTTAAGTCTAAATAAATGTACATACAGTGGTATTTGAAACTAAGATGATTTATTTTCATGTTGTATTTAAGTTATTGTCAATTTTTTCACTGTCGTATATTATGTTGTGACTTACAATTTTGTACACATTTCTCTTTATACCTTTACCATTCCTGAAAGTGGGTCAGAGTTTTGAAATATTCTTTAGGATCTTAAATAGTGTATGTCGGCCAACAGGTGTCCAGAAAGATTATAACAATTTACATTTACATGAGATGTTTGACAATTTGTCTTACGGCAGATAGGATTTAGACCATTATAAATGGAAGAAAAAGCACTTTATGCTTAATGAGTAACATGAACAAAGACACTGAAATATGGCAATGCAGGAATATTCAGTGAAAGGCAAGCTATCTGATGCATGTAAAGGGCTTTAACTGGTAATGGAATCTGGATTCATGTGCAAAATTGATAGCTATTTTTCTGTTAATTCTCTATGACTTGATTGGTTACTTACTGCAGTTATAGCAGTTTTTATATTATGCTGTAAAAATCACAGAGACAAATTAATAGACTGTAAATTCCTTGTAGGCAGCCTGTCCTGTGTTAACAGTTGTTTCCAAATTACCAATTATGTGCCTGGCACATAGTGGTGCTCAAAAGTATTTATTGAATGAATGAGTTGGTTTTCCATAAAAATAGGGGAAAAATTAAATGTTAACTCTGTCTTTTGCTTTTGATACTGAATTCCTGCAACACTGGTTGCCTATATAATTGCTTTGGTAATTAATGACAAGCACAATGTCTTCTGGCATTTTAAAATGTTTTGAATTATTTCTATAACATTATTTAACTTTTCAAGTAATTATTTTGTTTCCACATCTTAATTCTAAATATTTTTAGATCAAGAAGGATGTCTATTTTCTTTCAGCATCATTGGTTGTGATTAATAAATTGACTAATTGATGATTTAAATATATTCATAAAATGTATAAAGGTAATATTCAAATGGAAGGCAAGAGATCACATGAAAAGTCTACATGAGGATACTAACCTGTTTGCATTTTTCTCTACATTTAGAACCACAAAAAATAAAAGGTCATGAAACTTACTGGCAGTGCCCATAGCTCTGTGGCTCTGTGACTTTGGATCTGTTTCTTTATATCTTTTGATGTATATGAAAAATTGGGATAGTAATGTCTATATGGCTATTGCAAATATTAAATGAAACATTAAATGTCATATAGCACCTAGTAATAATAATTAATAAATTGAAATTTATTAAAAGCTCAAAAATAAGGTGGAAACTCTCAGCTTTCTATCCCCATCCACACCTCTGGAGTTCCCAGTGTTCCTAGGATAGACTCATCCTGACTTGTAGATCTTGAGGCCATAAGAATATTTCCTTCAGATTGACTTATACCAGTAAAGCCGTAGTACCTATTATCTATATACATATATTTAAATTTTCTGTTAAGTTTGTATATTTCACGGTGGCAGGGATCTAAGAAGGAGAATCGTTCCTCCTTTGCAGGTTATCCTGAAAGAAAACAAATGCATTTTGTTTGTTGAATAATTAAGTGGTTTGTGTGTGTGTTTCCCACATAGTACTGAGGACCACAAAATAAAATACCATAAGGAACTTAGATGACCTTGAGGCTAAGCTACAATTCTTTGGATTCGGAGTTCCTCCATTCTGTAATTAGGTGTGTCTAGTTCATAGGCCTGTGGAACATTTAGTTTAAGTTTAGTGGTCTCATAAATCTTAGTAGAATAAATAAAATGGAAATGCAGGGGCTTGAATTCACAAGAGAGTTACTGTGCAGGTTATTTTTTGAGAAAAATGAAGACAGATTTTTATAGTGAGGATGTGGGCAGTGGACGAATAAAGTAGATGAAAAGTTGCCCTCTATGGCTTTTTTAATTGCTCTTACTCAAATCTTTAAGTAAATACCTCCAGAAATGGGTATTGATCCTTGCTTACTGAACAGCCAAAGACATTCATCAAGGAGCCATATAGAAGACTAATTTTTATTGTTATATAAACACAGAGAAGTAGGAGTGGAAGGCTTATTTCCATATTAGTGTTTGCCTTTGTATTTGAGAATAAGAAAATAGAAAAATATTTCCACTTTTCTTTGTATATAAAATGATATATCCTTGCACTTAAAAAGCCATTTTGTCATTATTAAGGAATATATATATATATACACACATAAATGAACAATGCGCATACAGATATGACTATGTGTGGGCAAATATGTGGGTATGTGTATAGATGCTGTGTTTATTATGTTAGTATTATATATTTTACTAATAGAAAAATACAGACAAGGATAAATGAAATATTTTTTAGCAATCTTTCTGCGTCAGATATTGTTCTATTACGTTCTCCTTTATTACAGTTTTTTTCCCTTTGACTTAGGTTGCTGGAGTTCTAGCTAGAATAAATTAGAATAGTTTAAGAAATTCTTGCTTCACTCTTTACCCAATAAACCAGTCTTGGGAGCAGTCTTGGGAGTTTCCTTCCTCCAAGTTATCATTGCCCTTGGAACCCCTGAGATCTCATGGATACCTCCCTGCCTCCCGATCTGCTGTCAAGTCAAGACTACCTTAGGTTAAAAAAAACAGTGCAGAAGTAAATTGCAGATTGCCAGCTGCAGAGTTACATGCCTAATGATGCCAGAAAATTACAAGAATTAGCAATAAATCTACAATAAGCACACTAAGTACCCAGACAAAATGCTTTTGCATTTAGACGTTCATTCTAGAAAGGTGTCACACAACTCTTCCAAGACTCCTCATTAAATAAGCAGCAAGAAAGGTAAAAGAAACAAGTCACAGCAGGGGATCACTTAACAAGAAGATTTCATACTAGGAAAAGTGTTTAAATTCATGGCACTTGCACACTATTTATGTACTTAAATTGCCGTTTTCTAAATTTATCATGATTTCTGTCTTATATCCTTATTTAAACTATTCAGATTAACCGGGACCCTTTCCTTTTAGGACTTAAGGAATCTCCACCCTTCTCACAACTTTCAGGGTTTGTGTGCCCTTCTCTACTCCTCTGACCTTTTAGATTCTTCAACAAAGTAGTTTGCAGTTATAATACATAACAAAGAATATCATAGAAATATGAATTGGGAAACAGGATGTCCCTTAATCTGCATACCTTCCATAGTTGCTGTGACAACATGACTCTTAAATTAGATTACCCTTATGAGAAAACCTTTGTCTAAGTTTTAATTATGACCCCACCAAGGCTCCTCCCAAATATGTGAGGGAAGGAAGAATTGGCAAAGGTAAGGATTCTTTTTCATAAAAAAGCTTATAATTTATTCTGTCATAAAAGTATTATATATTTAGTATGGAAAATATTGAGTTATAAAAGAAGTAAAAAAGTCATACAGAGTATGACTTTTTAATGCATTTTTGTTGCCTTTTTCCCATTTTTCAAATTCAGTAAATTTTAGTTATAATAATTTTTTTCACTAATTTTAAGTTATAGTGCTTACTCCTGTTACCTATAAGCTCTCTGTAAGCATTATTTGAGTCACTGACACTTTCAGCCTTTAGCTCTGATAAATACTACCATAGATAAATCCTTTAAAGAGTCACAATACACCTGTTGTTTGTCCCAAATAGTGCACACCTTCTTTAGGAAATCGTCTTCTTGCTCTAACTACCACAATCAGCTGGACAAATGGAGACAGCCATCTTTTGATACTCCTCACTTCTCTGTTCATAGTGATTATTTTAGATAGGAAGCCCATGCTGGTGTGGGCTACGGTAGGCTGGCACAGAAATGGGCACCTGCGTAAAGCTGGGCCATTGAGAACTATTCTTGAGAATTTTTTAGGAATTTTAAAAGAGAGCAATTCTGTTCCCCTCTGGTAGAGTACATGGGAGGCTCTCAGGTTGCCATCAGTGATTGCCTCCTTTAACACCCTTTACAGTACCATTATTATTTTTTCATTTAATGTTTTCTTTGCTTAACTTCAACCTTGTCAGAAACGCAAACTGTAACTTCTGTGTTTTTTGTCTGATAAAATTGTGACACTTTTTTATTTTTGGCCACTCTGAGTCATTTTATTTGGAGGAGTCTCCAAATAAACTATGTAGTATTTAGAGTTGGAATTTGCTTTGAGATCAAATCTGAGATTACTTATTTTAATATAGCATTTTAGTTCATCTTCTGTTATTGATATAATAGAAATGTTTGCTCTCAGTTCTACCATATTATTTTTTGTGCCTTCCTGTTTTAAGTCCACAAAACTCCTTCACCTGTGGTCTATTTGTTTTGCTTCTTGTACATGTACCAGAACATGTGTGCATGCATGCCAGACATTCAGGGGCATTTCTAATAAAAAAGATTTGCATTTTCTGTTATGTGGTTATCTTTTTTTTTTTTTTTGCGTTATGCGGGCCTCTCACTGTTGTGGCCTCTCTCGTTGCGGAGCACAGGCTCTGGACGCACTGGCTCAGCGGCCATGGCTTATGGGCCTAGCCGCTCTGCAGCATGTGGGATCTTCCCGGACCGGGGCACGAACCCGTGTCCCCTGCATTGGCAGGCGGACGGACTCTCAACCACTGCACCACCAGGGAAGCCCTGTGGTTATCTCTTTATAAACACTTTAAGCTCCTCTTTCTTGAGAATTTATCTATTAATTCTCCTCTACAGACAAAAACAAAATTAGCATATTTCCTTTTCTTCTCTTCTCCCACTCTTTCTCCCACCATTTGGTTTTAGTCAGTGCATTGTTTGTTTAACTTTGTATATACTTAAATATACTTATATCTCTATCAATTTATTTTTATCTCTAAATAATATATTGGATAACTCCTCCAGCTCTTACATTTAGATAGCTTTTAGGCTATCTTTCATTAACACTTTAGGTTTTGGGGAAGGTTTTTGCTAATTGAATATAACTCAAACCTATGTAGTGTGAGAATTAAACCTAAAATCAATCTATTACTGTTTAAATCCCATTTTCTCTTAAAAGGGAGTAAGGAACAACAGAAACAAAAATAAATGAACAAAAGAAACAAAAAATAAGTAAACAACTGAAAAAATTCCCTTCTTTAAAAACGAGATTGATAGTTCACATCTCTAAGAGAATGTAACTGATGAGTACTTTAAAAATGTTTCATAGTTAAATAAAAATGAATCAGAAACATATCAACAAAGATATCCCTATATTAGTTGAGAGTATTCAATAGGAGAAGAAATTCTAGAAGCAAAATAATTGTCTTGGATCTTTGGGTCATGAAGAACGGGTCTAAAATTTTTAAAGAAAGTCTAAATAGAATCCTTTATTATGTTTTTTCTCAATTTTCTCTTCACCAAAAAGAAGACAATAACAGTACCCATACCACATAGACTGTTATAAGCTCTAAATAATTCAAGTAAAGCAGTTGGTACAATTTCAGAGACATAGTAAGCACTTGATAAATGTTAATTGTTGCTGTTTACCTTTTTTTTAATAAAAATGCATAACTTAATGAGCCTTTTATTTGAAAAAAAAAAAAAGGACATACATGGGGGGATGGGAGAGAATGGTGAGATTTGTGTGTTATCCAGTAAATGCCTATAACAAGCTTCTCCCTAGACATTGCAGTCTTCAGCCAAAGCCTCATTTTAGGCAGATGTTCTCATTGTCTGTAGATCTTAAAATGTTCTACTTTTTTCACTCTTCATCTCTCTCCTAGTATTCATCAAAGGTTTCTCTTTCCTTGCATTTCATTTCCTAGAGGTCTTTCAGTGTGGCTATCACATCTGTAGCAGTATAATAAAGGGTAGGCTTGGTTTGGAGCATTTCTCTTGTCATCAAATACACAGATACAATGGCATGGTCTTTTGGAAACAATGCCCTAATGCAGTTCTTTAGAATCCTGTGGTTTACAAAAGGACCCACTGGGCAGTTGGGGTGAAGTAGGAGTTGGTGTGGATGATCTGCAAATAAGCATAAGAAAGGATGGGTCTGGGCCTACTCTCCTCAATTTGATATGTTTCATATATTAGAGTTCATGCCATATCATGACCCTAACTAAAAGCAGTAAATCAAATACTGGAGTTTAAAGTGACAGTAGGATAGGATAGCTACTTTTCTGGAGGTGAGAATGCTGGGGTCTCTTAAAACAACATACATTGAACAGCATATACTCTGCCTACCTTTAGGACCATATTCTGTTGTCATCAGTGCTTATAATAGTTATTCTAGGTCATTGAAACCACGTTATCTTCTGGGTCTCTCACTTTTATCTATTCTGTGAGATCCTCTATTATTTAAATACTTCTCAGGAAAAATTTAATCAATATATTAAATTATTCACATTCTGACTATGGGTATTCTGACCGAAGGGTATCAATATGCTGGTATAATATTTTTAACCTACTATCTCTCCAGACCCTTCTTATGTATCTAAATGTATAATAGATATACATAAAGGCTATGAAGTCATCCATAGACTTGACATAATTTATTGTTACTAAACATCATGATGAGTATAAAATTTGCTTCTTACAAGCGTCAAACATGTCTTCTATTGCAGATAGAGATACAGTCATCCTAAGTTTAAAACTAGGTTTTAGTTAAACTTGGATTCAAAAAAGAAATGACTTGGTAAACTATCTTAATCATGATTGGTACTCATATGGCCTCAGACCGTTTTTAATAACAAGTCTGTTATGAATATATAATGACATGAAGCTGAATGTGGAGGGAAGTGGTATTTCCATAAATCTCTTTTAAATGACATCATTTTTGGTGCAGATGCCAGAGACAGTTATGAAACACTTTAAGCTGCAAGTATATTCCCCCAATATAGCTGCCTGTCCAGTCATTTCATCTCAATTTACTTCAATTCCAGATCAAGGATATTTTGTTCACTCATGCTATAAAATGTCATTTTTTAACTTCACACCCAAAAAAAGCAATATGCAAAACTGAAGCATAAAAGGATATAAAAAAATTTCAGAGTATACACACTTGTATTGGCACATCAAAGGAAAAAGAAAGAATAAGATAAGACAACAGTTCTTTTAAATTTTAAAAATATTCATAGATCTGTACAAAACTATTGTTAGAATCTTGTTGGAATCCTTATAAATCCGAGTGGTAATATTATTCAGCCCTCTATGCCTGATTCTTATCCTTCTCCCTAAGCTTTATAATACAAAGATTCTAAGAATAATTTAAAAGTATACTGGAAGGACATAAAGAAACAGAAAGGCAAAAAATAGAAGAAAAAGTTTTTTAAATTAATGGGAAGGTAACTGTATATTTTCATAATTTCCTACAAATTTGATAAATTTGTAATCCAACGCATAAAGGAAAGGTCTCAAATTATATAATAATATGTGTATACCCATGTGTGTTGAGGGTACACACATGTGCAGTGAACTCAGCTTGTCTATAGATTGAACTAATTACCATAGTTGAAGCTCTAGGGAAGCTGGAGTCTGTGATTTCCATCAATAGGCATGGATATAATTAACCAATAACTATGGAGGATGTGGTTCTACAAAGTAACGGATTTTTTTAGCATCTACCAGAAACACATCTGTTGTGTTATATTTTATTAGCACACTATGATTAACAATCCAGTACACTTTAAAATATTTGCATGAGATTTGACTTTTATATATTTACATATGTATAGAATCACCATGATTTTCTCTCGCTTGCTTTGGAAAGTATTTCCTTTGCTCTAATCTATCCAATCGCTTATATCACCTTATCTATACACACCCATACTCTCCTCTACCCCCACCCTCATCTATCTTCTTTAGTATAATACATAACAAAACAAGCACAATAAAGACTTGTCAAAGGCATGAAGTTGTACATATGGCAGGGGGGCTTCTATTTCACTACACATCACCATTCATTAATAATAAACACCAGGCTAGATTTTATAGATTTTGGAATCCCTTAAATTTGTAAGGGCTCGTATGCACATACAAAACTCTTTTGTGAACATCATCAATCATTATTTATATTCGATATAACTGTCATCCTAAACAAAAACTTTCATTAGGAGTCTAATGTTCTGTGGGTGGTCTGACTCGTCTTCCCGCTCTTCCCCTCCCAGACCTGAAATATACTGCTGCTGCTACTACTGCTACTGCTGCTACAACCACAACAATCAGTACTACTACTACAACTAAGCTGGAGAAACTGAGTACTAGAGAGGTAGTTCTGCTCTTTCCCAGGGTTACTGAACCAGGTTCATTTCCCTGACACCCAGCAAACCAAATGCTGAGATGCCAAGGTTTGTGACAGAGAAGAGGTTTATTCACAAGGCAGCCAGTCGAGGACATGGGAGAACAAATCTCAAATCCACCTCCCCAAGAGGCTCCAGGTATCTATGAGATAAGGCTGAGGTGTGGGGAACTTGGGGACAGGTGGTAATAGATAAGAAAAAGATGAAGTAATCTTTGTTCTGCTCAGGAACAACTAAACTTCTTCCTGGGGGGCATGGTTGGAAATGGTGTCATTAGCATGTTCTAAGGGTGGAGTTTTTGCCCCTTTGACATGAAAAGGTCATCAGTTGGACACTTGCATGTGCCCAGTTAGAGTCGGTGGTCCTAACCAGTCTTAACTAGTTTAAGCTTAAACTGGACACAGCTGACTCCAACTTCCTGAAAAACAACCTGGGCAAACATCTTACTGCTTAGGCTACATGATGCTTGGAGGACATGCAAGTTTTTGTAAAAAAAAACAGTTAAAGCGAGCTTGAGTAATTTAGGTAGGTTACAGTTTATTATTTATTAAGAAAGTTATAGTTTAATGACTCTAACTTGTGATTACCCTTGGTTTCACCAGTAATAAGGAAGATTATTTTAATGCTTATTTAATTTTAATATTTTAACATTTTTATTTCTTAAATTCCAAATTATTCTGAACATGAGTGTAATTTTATTGAGCCAAATCTATTTAGACAAGTATATGTCCTTTCCAAACTGAAGTTAAGAACTGACTAGAAAAATAAGAGGCAAAAGTATAACAGTAAAATTTTTGGCACATAGATATGATTAAGACTAAATTCATAAATTTTTGATTGGATGGAAGGCTATGATAAAATAATCATCATCAGTACCTCAATGTGTTGTATTTTTTGCAGTCAATAATAAAGCTGTCAATATGGATGAGGAGATCAAAAGAATATTCTTATTGAATTAATGATAAAATTGTGTTGAGCAGGATGTTTAGATCCTTAAAGGTTTTGTCTGTGGGGATGTTGTCATAGATTATTTAATAATTAGACAAATTTAAAAATATATACATAGATATAAATAAATAATATCGCTTATATTTTATTAGTTGAGGGAAAGCATGTTTATGAAAAACTCTTAAGAAGAGTAGATGGGTCTATTTTGGAGGGTGAATTATAATAAAGTAGTGAAATCACTGAATAAAGGATAATAACAGCAAACCCCATCTCTTTCACCAGGGAGGGAAGTAGATATGAAAAGGCTTGCGCAGTAAAAATCCTAGGAATGGGGAAATGTCATAATGTTAGTTAGGAAGTATAATACTGTCCATATTTCTGTCTAAAGACAGTGAATTTATTTTCAGTTCAAATTCATTATAAAAGTTAATACTTACATGGAGAAAACCATAATTTGTGGCAGGATAGTTTTTTGAAATACTGTTTTATGTTATGCTCTCTTTGTTTTTCTTCTGTATCTCCTCTAAAGAAGCTGACTAGAACCTATTTTGCCTCTTTACTCAAGGATCATTTACAGGCATAAGCAGAAAATACTTGACGAAAAAGCCAGGCTTGTTGCCATATTTTGTAAAAGTGAAAGCCTGAGGAGAAAAGAAGGAAGAATAAATCAGAGGCCTGGGGAAATGGGCACTGGAGGACAGGAGATTCCCGGGCCCTGGAAAACAGCCAAATTCATCAACCTTTGGTTGATGGTACTCTGTGGCAATGCCCTGAGGAGGAAACAAGATCTCACAGAATACTGCTGTGTGGTATGCATAGGTGTACCTCATGCATGAGGCATTCCCATACCAGCAAATACCCTTGTGCAAAGACAAATTGGGCTAGAACAGATCCCTGTGTAATTGGCCAATGAGCATAACAATGTCAGTATTAGTAGATGAAAAATTGGAGTCCATATTGTTTCTTTTTTCCTCTTTTGATGGAGAAGGGATAAGGCAGGAGGAGCAAAGGGAAAGCATATCATATAAGTCTCCAGGAAGGAAAAGATCCTTTTTAGGATTGCAATTGAATGCCCTCCTAGTTCACTGAGATGGAAGCTTGGAGTTAGATTTTAGATTTAATGTAAATGAAGAATAATTTTTTTTCATTTCTTACATGACTGAGTTTAATCATTAATTAAAATGATTAAATCATTTAATCATTAATCTTAAGTGATTAAACTAGCTGCAGTGGGGCAGATCACAACCTGCAGAGGACAGCAAGATAGAGTACAGCCATGCATGAAGAGATTCCAAAAAATACTGGGTAGAAGCCAATTTTTAAAATATCATTTCGACAGATCCTGTTCATAAAGTAAAATTTTTAATCAGGTGAGATTAATAAGCACAGAATGAGGAATTTCTGTGACCATACTAAGGTTCTTTCAGAAAAAAAAAAGTCTATCACTGTACTAAAAGTTTAAGATTAATAATAACATGAAACACATAGAAGAGGATCAGATGAATCTGAGATTTCAAGAATAATGATGTTATACATCATATCACACTATGATCTATCACACTAAAGAATTCTATCACACTAAAGAACTTCTCTTACCATGTCTCTTTAAGGAATTCTTCATTGGTTTCTTAGGGAGGTCTACTTGGAAAAGGTTTCACACTTTACCACATAGAAATTAATACTATTAACTAATAAATTAATAAACACTATTACATTTCTACCTTGTGGTGTGGATTTAGTATTTCTAATTACAATTACTACTGTTAAATAATTATCTTTACAAAATTCTGTCATAAGCAAGGTTATTCCTATTCAGCTGAATCATATCCCATGTTCTTATCTAAAGACAATCCCTCCACTTGTGGGTTAAGTCTATTCTCCTCTAACCTAAAAAACATTACTCCAACAATTCTCCCTTTCTCTCTTAGGTTATTAATTTTCTCCCTTCTCCATTGGATTATTCTTTGAGTTAAGAAACCAGCTTAAAAAACCAACCAAACAAACAAACAAAACAAAATTAAAAATTCTCTTGTGCTTACATCCCCCCATCCTCCCCCAAGTGCTGTGTTAATTTAATTCTCAGTTCCTACTTGCAGCAAAATTCCTTGAATTTGTTGTCTCTGCCGTTTTTAATTACTTTTCTCCCATTCTCTCTTAAATCCACTCCTATTTAATTTTTGCCTCCATAACTCTTTGCTCTTGCAAGATCACCAAGAATTTATGTAATGCTAAATTTATTAGTCAATTCTCAGTCTTTATTTCACTTGACCAGGCAGTAGGATTTGACACAGCTGATCACTTCTTTCAGATGCTTTTTTCTCTTGGCTTCCAGTATACCACCTTCTCAATCTCTCTTTCTTCCTCCTTGGACATTCTCAGTCCTCTTTGCTTTTCTTTAACATGCCAGGCACTGTCTCATATTAGGATTTTTTCAGTGTCTTCCCACCTAATCAGATTGCTCTTGCCTCAGATATTCACACAGCACTGAAGCCCTCAACTCCGTGGACTCTTAGTCTAGATCTTATCTCAGTGAAGGTAAACTACCTTTTTAAAAAGTGATCCCTTGTACCAAATGAATTCTCAATCTACCTACCCTCCTTTATTTTCTGCTCCTTAAAACTTGTTACCATCTAACTATATAATTTACCTAATTGTCATTTTAATTTTCTCCTATCTGCCACCCTTCATTGGAATGTAAGTTCTATGAGGGCAAAATCCAATGCCTTGCATACTCTTCTGGCCCTGCTGGTACATGTGGGCTAGCTCTTGTAGCTCATTTGGAGTTATACTTCCTTTCTTCTCATATTGGACTGCATTAGTCAGAGTTTTCCCGAGAAACAGAACCAATATGCATTGGTTCTATATGTGCATTATATACTATTATATATATTATATAACACCTTTAGATAGATATTACACCTATAGACAGATATATATATCTATAGATAGATATATATTATTCCTATAGATAGATACACATATAGATAGATATAGATATATAATGTTATAAACAGAGTTATTATAGGGGATTGGATCATGTGATTATGGAATCTGAGAAGTCCTACTATCTGCCATCTGCAAGCTGGAGACCGAGGAAAGCTGGTGTTGTATTGCGACCCAAGTCTGAAGGCCTGAGAACCAGGAGAAATGATGGTGTAAGCTCTAGTCTGAGGACAGAAGAAGACTGATAGCTCAATCAATCAGGTAGAAAGAGAGAGTGAATCCTCCTTTGCTTTGCCTTTTTGTTCTGTTCAGGCCCCCAACCAGTTGTCTGGTGCCCACTAATATTGGAAAGAGCAATCTGCTTTACTCAGTCTACTGATTCAGAAGTGAATCTTATCCAGAAATAATGTTTAGCCAAATATCTGGGCAAATGTCTTGCCTGTGATCCAGACAAGCTGACATGTAAGATTAACCATCACATAGACCAACACTTCTCTAGTCAGGTTATGTTGGCCTATATGGAACAGGTTGAGGGCACATTCTAAGGGAGAGAGGGTGTTTGTTGTCTTACAAGGAAAATTGAGGTTTCCATATTTTCAGATGCACCAACCCAGGTGTATCCATTCCATGTGTCAAGTTCCCATCTTTTTCAACCATTATTGTAGACTTGCCTGCAAACTTGTCACAAGTTTGACTTGCCTTGGAGTTCTGGTATTTTTATGTTTAAGCTCTTGGGCTCATCCTAGCTACCTCTACCCATCAGTTATAGCAGATGTGAACCTTTTTATATGCCACATAGGAGGCATTGTAGCTTTCACACTTAACTCCCAGTCTTTTGTTATCTTTCCCAAAGGTTGAGCTTAGCAACAGTCACTAAATTTGACATCCCTTATTTTCTATTTTCTCCATATTTTCAAATACCTGACATATTATGTAGCTACTGAATTAATGTCCACTGGTCTACAATCTCATTTTACTCTTAATAAAAAATTCAATAATCATGTTGTCACCCGTGTCAAGGGCTATCTGAGCTCCACTTAGCAGGATGGGATCCTCATTACCAGTAAGGTGGTAGATGATTTGGTTCCAAAATCCCACCATCATTTGTTTTCTCAGACCATGTCCAATGCCAACTGTTAGGGGGTGGAGGTTATGGGAGGGGGTCCCTTGGAAGCAGGCGGAGTTGAAAATGAGCATGCAAGAGCATTATCAGGGAGTGCTTTTGGAATCACCACCTATAAAAGGAAAGAGAAAGAAGCAGGCTTGGACTGAGGGAGAAGTTAGGCTTCATGCAGTCGCAGAGGCCTTAGTTAACCCCACAGGGAGTTTTGAATCTAGAACAGCACTGTGAGTATCACAAGCTAGCATTAGGAAGCCAGGCCTTATGCCCCTATGTTAGCCAATCACTGGACTTCTCCCAGAGGAGAACACGACCTTGGGTGACTCTAAGGCAACGGAGAAGACTTATGTTTGAGAGCTTTCTGCTGACTGCATTCTAAGCAACTGGAGGAATGAATTCTTTGATCTTGAACAGGGATCTGTAATACCTTCTATTTCAGTTTCCCTAAGAATTAGTAGAGTCCAAACAGTACTGCATGGTATGGCTGGTATATTGCATTTTCTCAATGACTTGCTGTTGAATATGTGGACAACTGATATATATGCTTTAGGAATTCAATTTTTGGCTATACCCAGTCAGCGTGCTGGTCCCAGATAGATCAGTACATCCTCTACATAAATGATAACTTGCAATTAGTGCATAGCTTGAGAATAGTATCTCAGTATAGAAACATGATCAGTGTTCAATTTGGCCAAAGAAAAATCTGAAAAAAATTCCTGAGGCTTAAGGAGATTACACACTAACTAAAAGCTTGAACTGTAGAATTAGTGTCAATTTTATGGCACAACAATCAGCTAAAATTGAATTTGAGTTTTTAATGATATGTAGAAACTACTTAATAATTCTATTAGCACTAAGTTCAACAAACAGCAGGGTGTGGAGTATAGACCTGAAATATAATTGAAGAGCCTATCACAAGATTAAGAAGACAAAAGCTAGGAAGAGAAAGTTGATTACAGCCCAGAAAATTGAGAAGGTTAAGTAAATTAGGATGATAAACTTAACATGTTTTACTAGTTCTGTGATATGACAATTGTTTGTCCTGTAAGAAAAGAGTCCTGTGGCTAGGAAAATTTAAAATAAACTGATTAAAATAAAATTAAAGTGATTTTCTTGACTGTAAAGATTTCTCAGACTGAAAGATTTTAATGCACTGTGTTAGTCTGAGGTTTTTGAGAAGTATATACCAAAAAGGGATCAAATGTACAAAAGAGATAATTTTGGTTAAAAAATTAAATAAAAAGCTATAAAAGCTAAAAGTGATGGAGCAGGATAAAAGTGGGAGGAGCCTTCATGTCACCTATGAAAGGTGGGAGGGAAGGAAGTAGGATTGGGTAGGAAGAGTGTCAGACTGTAGTACAGTTCAGAGAAAGTCTTGACCAGACAATAAAGAGGTCCTAGAACAAGACTGTCCATCAACGGAATCCTACATTGGGTCACAATGGCCCATCTCTAGTACTCTTGCCATGTTCAACCATTGGCGGGGCCCAGCCCTGGGCCAGGTTTGACTTCAAGTGAATGCTGCAATGGATCTGAAGGTGTGGTAGCTGCGGGCTGTCAGTCCATTGTCTTTGCTATTGCAGGTTCTTTTGAAAGGAGATCTGAGTGGCCACATTTCCGTGACCACCACATATGCTAATAATATGTGAATAAGTTATCAATTTAAAGAGAGGTTTATAGAAAGCTCTTTCCCAATTTTTGTTTGGCAGCATAGCCCTTATAAAACCAGTGTTCTGCGACTTGAGCATCTGGTGTAGAGAAGAGTAAATTGTGTTATTTCTATTTAGAATAACATATAAGAAGATTCACTAGTCAGATTTTTACTATTTTTACAGATTTTTACAGACAACAGAACTATATAAAAATACATTTTGTCACCAAAATAAAAATATATATTACAGATTAGGAAGCCCTTCTGATATAATATGTGGTGAAAGGGTGAAAAGATTTATCAAACGCATTTCAGAATTTCAAATCCTGCATTACATGACTACATCTTCCTCCCTAAATCTTTTTCTCCCCAAATTTTCAGCTGCATCACTTTCTCTCGAGTCTCTTTTTAACTGTGACTTTTTCTTCTCAGTCTTTGATTCCCTGGCCTGTCATTGTGGCAGCCACAAAAATGCACTTATCAGATTCCCTGCTGGGGGGTAGGCTTTTGGCTGACGGCCCCAGCTGCTCCCTCTGCACACTCTCAACCCACCCCACCTCCATCTCTGCCCTGACTGATTCCCTCCCCCACCCCCTTATTAAATATGACCCATTATTCTAGCAGAATGCTTTGTCTCAGGGACTTTCCATCATCTGGACCAACCTTCTCAGTTTCTAGTCTGAAACTCTGCCTACCCGAACCTGCTTTCACCCATTACCCTTCAAAGGCATTTGCCTTAATACGTTTATTGCATGTCTAATTCCATATCCGTGTCTGCTTCTCAGAGGATCCAAAATAATAGTCACATATATTCATATTCTCTAGCATTTTGTCATGGGTTCTCTACATTTTTCACTCTATTCTTTCAGTACTTTACCATTATTTTATATTAAGGAATCCCAAACCTACTGCTTAAGATCCTTGGTAGCTAATTCTGTCTCTGTTTCCATCTGCTAACTTGGTTTTAAAATAACCTGGGGAAATACTTCAGTGGCTCAGGGCAGCTCTCTGACTTGTTCCTCCAATCTGAATCCCACTGCTTTGACATACTGTACTTGTACTTAGATTCAGCTTCTCTGTTGAACCCCTTTGGATTAATGTCTTGGTTGGACTGCATTATATTTTGATATTTTTATTCCTCTTTTTCATTCCTAGGCACAATCCTTTTAATAGCCCTGAGCTTCATACTCCAAAATCAGTGGTCCAGTTTCTCTCACCCCACACATATCCTGAATCCCTAAGACCCCAGCCAGGATTGAGAGCTCAGACATACTCATGTTTGGAATGGGGGTGGAGAAGAAGACTAAAACAAACTCCAAACTCTGTCCTGAACTAAAGCCCTGTATATATAATAAACTATTGGATTGTTTTACCTAAATATTCCCCTGCACCAAACTCTCTAGCTCTAAAAATGAACTTGTCATTGCTTTTGACACAAATATGCTTCATCTTTGACATCATTATCTTGAGCAACCTCATGGACAGTGATGCCATTAACCAAGTAAGAAATCTGGGAGTTTCTATGATTCCTTCTACAAGCTTGTCTCTCATTTCCCATCACTCACCATTCCTTGCAAAGGTCAATGACCTTTGCATTCATTACTTAGCTTTCTCTTATCTGTCCCCACAACCAGTGCCTCAGATCCAGCCTTCATCATTACTCACCTGCACCATTGTAAGAGCCTCCTTGTTTGTTTAATGGCGTGCATTTGTTTCCTTCCATCTATTGTCCATATTTTACAAATTTAAACTGTTTACTCTTGGGTTTAAGATCTTTTGATGGCTTTCCTTTACCTAATGACATGGTCCAAACCCTTTGTTATGGCTTCTAAACTCCTAATAACCAAACCATTAAGAATTTTTCTGCTTCATTATTTATGCTTCTTCCACTTACTTTATGCTTGAGTAGTGAACTATGTCCAGCTCTGAAACATGACATATTATGTCATGCCATTGAATTTCTGTGCATGAAGTTCCTTAAGTTTGGAGTGCCTTTCTCCTTCTTACATTTCTGGAAAACTATTCAGAATTCAAGGCTCAATTAAACATTATTACCTTTTTGAAGCATTTTTGTACTCTCTCTCTTTTATCCATTAATTTCATAACCTCCTCTCTCCCTCTTTGCTCGTTTCATAGAGTTAGGCGTTTCTATTGCACCCTGTCCTTGCCTCTATTAGAGCCTCTCTGTAAAGCCCTCTATAATGTACATTTCTTTACTCATCTGTTTCCTTTACTAGGCTATGAGTTTTTTGAAAGCAAGATCAAGACATTTATTTTGGTACCAAAAATATGAAGGGCTATGCCTGGCACTTAGAATGTGCTTAAAAAGTATGTCGAATAAATTGTCTCTTCCGTTGTATGATTATGCCAAAGAGGACAATGGTTTTAATTCAAGAAAGTTCAGTGTCCAACATGAGAAAAAGAGCACAATGCCTATTGGTAAATCTTAATAAAAAAAAAAAAAGAAAGAAAAATCTAACAAAAAGAATAAACAGTTCTGAAAAATAGGAAACTGTAGACATTAACTTTTTACTAATGTTTGAATCAAATTATAGAATGCCTCCAGGGAATAATGCCTATAAGGTTTTCAACTTCATTTTCTGTAAAGTCAAAATATTCTTATTCTGAAATAATAAGAAACCTAAAGGATGTGGCTTGTTTTTAAATACATTTGCATGCTTTTGATGAGAGGTCTAGTTTTGGCAGGCTAACCTGCGTAATAAATTTCCCACAAGCAGTTGTGGATCTACTCTTACCAACCCAATAATAACTGCCTGGGAAGGATTAGATTACAATGGATTTTCAAAGAAAAAAATGAACATATTAATTTCCTCCTGGAATAGTCATTGAATACAAAGTTAGAACCGAGATATATTAGAAAATAAACTTAAGTAGAGCTGTTTCAGAATGTGCAGGTCAAAAGTAAATAGCGTAAAGGTGAGTGTAAATAGGACAGTAAACAGGATAAAGGAGGGTGAAGACAAATGCCTAACAGCAGTGTTAGCATTAAAGGATGGGATGGATATGGCCTCTGCATTCATGGGGGAAGGTCCATGGGTGCTCAGAGAGTTAGGATTGAAGCAAGCATTCTCTTCCACTTTTTTTTTTTTTTTTAATGGGCAGGAAGAGTTTCCACATTCCCACAATGAGAGTTCTATCTCTCTTAGGTTCCTTTTTTCTCTTAATTAAAGTAAAACTCACATAACATAAAATTAACCATTTTACAGTGAACAATTCAGTGGCATTTAGTACATGCATAATGTTCCACAACTTTATCTAGTTCCAAAACATTTTTATCACCCCTAAAAGAAACCCCACATCATTAGGCAGTTCCCCACTTCTCCCTTTCCCCAGCACCTGGCAACCATCGATTTCTCTATGGATTTTCCGATTCTAGATATTTCTTATAAATGGTATCATGAAATATGTGACCTTTTGTGTCTGGCTTCTTTCACTTAGCATATGTTTTCTAGATCCAGCAATGTTGTAGCCGTATTTCATTCCTCTTTATGGCTGAATACTATTTTGTTGTATGTACATACAGTACCACAATTTGTTTATCCCTTCATCTTTTGATAGACATTTGGGCTGTTTTCACCTTTTGACTATTGTGAACTATGCTGCTATGAACAGGCATGTGCATGTATTTCTTAGATTTAATCATCATTTTTCATTCATTTACTCACTCATCATATACTTTTAAGATTCTAATTATGTGCTAGAATCTCTGTTAGACCCCAGGTATAAAATGATGAATGAGACATGGTTCCCACCATGAAGGAATTCACTGTCTAGGGGTGGGGATGGCAATAAAAGCTGGCAAATTTCAACACCACTTGTTATCTCTATAAATGGAAGATAAGTGATATCCTTCAGCAAGCTACAGGATAGAGAAAGGATTGTTTTGGGCTCACTTCCTTTATACGCTTCCATTTTTATACCTGCCTGCTTTTACAGCCACTTTCACATAAACTCCATCAGAGTTTTCCTATCGCTATAATATACATGATGATCTTTTTCTTTCATTTTTGAGGAGAAAGATATATCAGTACCTTAGTATTTGACCTATATGCTAACTACTAGAAACTAAGGCGCTTCTTTTTCTGAAACAAGCAAAAGGATAATGGCAATAGGGGCTCTGAAGAGTAGTTTCAGTTAGGATGCCAACAAGAAGTAGAAGGTACTCTTGAAGACAATTTAATGAAGCAACTGCTTACAGAGATGTGGGCACAATTAAGGTAATCAGAAAAGGAATGTGAGGTACCCAGGAACTAGCAAAACAAAAGGAAACTAACCACCTGCAGGGGGAAAGGGAGGAAAAGAAATTACCAGGACCTAGTGGGAATCACAGCCATGGGAGGACAGCATCCTAAAGGAGTTGTGTTAAAAAGATGTAGCCTCTGCTCAAACCACAGAGCTGATTCCTTTGATTCCTCTACCTCTCACTTTTGAACACTCCAATATCTTACTAGTGCATCCTACTGGTCAACTAATCAGAATCCAGAGATCAAGGGAGCTTGGAAGATGCTAAGGGCACCAGTAAGGCAGAGAGGGGTAGAAATGGATGGAGACAGGGAGGGGGTAGAAAAACAGAAACACACTGGTAGAGAATATGGAAGCCAATCCTGTCACTACTCAAAGCCATCTATGGTCTTGTTGCCAAGAGAAAGACACAAATCTTCATTCAAGAAACTAGCCAAAAAAAAAAAAAAGAAAAGAAAAGAAAAAGAAACTAGCCAAATTAGTTCCTGAGGAAAAGAGAATAAAGGTAGACTTGAGGAGTAAAGTGAGGGCATAACCATACAAACAACACTAAAGGCAGTGGCATGAAATTTAGATAAAACTGGAGCAATTGCAAAGGATATGAGAGTCTAGTAGTTCAGACCTAGTCAGAAATTGGGAGTGTGTGTGTCACAGTCTGTTGTATGTAACAGAGAATGAAAAAACTTTCCCATAAATGCTATTAACATAGGGTGGTCGGGAGATCAAGAAGAGCTTTGTTGAACCAACATTGGGGTATCACTAGAAGAATCCTTCAACTGACTAAGGGTGATTTCTTGGTGTGGAGGCCAATAACCTTCACCTCTGCAAGTCATCCTAAGTGGGAAGGAACATGTCAAGCTCACTGTTTATGTTCTCTGGGAGGAGGGTAGAAGTAGGGTAACCATTTTAGAGGGCAGGATCACCCACAAGATAACCTGATAAAATTGGTTTTGGGGAAGTCTGTATAGGAGTTTAGAGTAGACCCGGGACTATTTTTAGTATTTCTAATATATTCATGTGTATGTGCACTATTCTAGTAAAAAGAAAGTGTAGTTATCTTAATTTCAATTTGTATTTCTCAGGTTTCTCAACGCAAGTTCCTCTCTTCTCTGTAATTCTCCCTCCCTCCCTAATAAACAAATTAGCAGTGTGTCTCTCATCATGCTCTTGATTCTTGGCATTGGGATGTCCAGAGGAAGGATAGAAGGATGTAAACGCCTTGCAGACAAAGGTCTTTGGAAGGCATGTAATCCAGCTCATCACCTCAGGAAGTAATATTTTCTATGTCCTCCTTGAACACTGGATATTCAGCTTAAAAGTTTCTTATAGTGGAACATTCACCATCTACTGTGGCAAACTCTCAAATAGCTTTGGTATTTTTATGCAATTCCTAACTTTTCTTTTTAGGTATAGTTGATTTACAATATTATATAAATTACAGGTGAACTACATAGTGATTCACAATTTTAAAGGTTATACTCCATTTATAATTATTATAAAATATTGGCTATATTTCCTGGTTTATACAATATCATTGTAGCTTATTAATTTTATACAAGTAGTCTATAACTCTTAATCTCCTACTCCTATCATGCACCTCCTTCCTCCCTCTCCTCACTGGTAACCACAAGTTTTTTCTCAATATCTGTGAGTCTGTTTCTGTTTTATTATATTCATTTGTTTTATTTTGGAGATTACACATACAAGTGATAACATACAGTATTTGTATTCATGCGTCTGACTTATTTCACTAAGCATAATACCATCCAGGTCCATCCATGTTGTTGCAAATAACAAAATTTCATCTTCTTTTATGGCCGAGTAGTTTTCCATATATACTTCAAATACACACACACACACACACACACACACACACACACACCCCTCCAAAATCTTCTTTATCCATTCATCTGTTGATGGACACTTAGGTTGATTCCATATCTTGGCAATTGTAAATAGCGCTGCTATGAACATTAGGGTGCATGTATCTTTTCGAATTAGTGTTTCTGTTTTCTTTGGATACATACTTAGGAGTGAAATTGCTCAATGATATGATGGTTCTATTTTTAGTTTTATGAGGAATTTTCATACTGTTTTTCACAGTGGCTGCACCAATTTACATTCCCACAACAGTGTACAAGTGTTCCCTTTTCTCCACATTCTTGCCCACATTTATTATTTGTGGTCTTTTTGATGATAGGCATTCTGATAGGTGTGAGATGATATCTCACTGTGGTTTTGATTTGCATTTCTCTGATGATTACCAATTTTGAGTGTCTCCATGTACTTGTTGGCCATCTGCTTCTATTCTTTGGAAGAATGTCTATTCAGGTCTTCTGCACATTTTTAATGGGGTTGTTTGTTTTTTGATCATGAATTGTATGAGCTGTTTATACATTTTGGATAAATATGCACACAAAAAAAGAGAAAGGAATCCAAACATAACATTAAAGATAATCATCAAATCACAAAGGACGATTATAAAAGAATAAGGAACAAAAAAGAACTACAAAAACAATCCCCAAATAATTAACAAAATGGAGTATGTACCTATCAATAATTACTTTAAATGTAAATGGACTAAATGCTCCAACCAAAAGACACAGAGTGGCTTAATGGACACAAAAGCAAGACCCATATATATGCTGCCTATAAGAGACTCACTTCAAATCTAAAGATACACACAGAATGAAATTGAGGGGATGGGAAAATGTATTCCATGTAAATGAAAATCAAAAGAAAGCTGGGATTGCAATACTTATATCAGACAAAATAGAATTGAAAACAAGGACTGTAACAAACAAGAGCATTACATAATGATCAAGTGATCATTCCAAGAAGAAGATACAACAATTGTAAATATGTATGTATCCAACATAGGAGCACCTAAATACATAAAGCAAATATTAGCAGACATAAAGGGAGAAATTGACAGTAACACAATGCTAGTGGTGGACTTTAACACCCCACTTACATTAACAGACGGATCATCCAGATGGAAAATCAATACGAAAACACTGGCTTTAAATGACATGTTAGAGCAGATGGACTTAACAGATATATAGAGAACATTCCACCTAAAAGCATAATTCACATTCTTTTCAAGTGCTCCTGAAACATTCCCCAGGATAGATTACATGATATGTCACAAAGGAAGCCTTGGTAAATTTAGGAAAACTGAAATCATATCAAGTATTTTTTCCAACCACAACACTATGAGACTAGAAATCAACTACAAGGAAAAAACTGCAAAAAACACAAACACATGGATGCTGAACAATATGTTACTGAACAACCAATGGATCACCGAAGAAATCAAAGAAGAATTTAAAAAGTACCTGGAAAGGCCACCATTAAAGAGTCTACAAATAACAAATGCTGGAGAGGGTGTGGAAAAAAGGGAACCCTCCTACACTGTTGGTGAGAATATAAATTGGTGCAGCCACTATGGAAAGCAGTATGGAGGTTTTTAAAAAACGAAAAATAGACTTGCCATATTATCCAGCAAATCCACTCCTGGGCATATATCTGGAGAAAAATGTAATTTGAGAAAATACATGCACCCCAATGTTCATAGCAACATTATTAACAATAGCCAAGACATGGAAGCAACCTACATGTCCATCAACAGATGAATGGATAAGGTACATATATACAATGGAGTACTACTCAGCCATAGAAAACAATGAAATAATGCCATCTGCAGCAACATGGATGGACCTAGATACTATCATACTAAGTGAAGTAAGTTGGAAAGAGAAAGATAAATATCATATGATATCACTTATATGTGGAATATAAAATATGATACAAATGAACTTATTTATAAATTAGAAAAAGACTCACACATATAGAAAATTTATTGTTACAAAAGGGGAAAGGGGTTAGGTGAGGGACAAATTAGGAGTATGGAATTAGCAGATACAGGGTACTATATATAAAATAGGTAAACAACAAGGTCCTATATATAGCACAGGGAACTATATTCAATATCCTATAATAATCCATAATAGAAAAGAATATGGAAAATACAACTGAATTACTTTACTGTATACCAGAAATAAACATAAAATTGTAAATCAACTATACTTCAATAAAAAAATTTTTTTAAGTACCTGGAGACAAATGAAAACAAAAACACACCTATCCAAAATCTATGGGAGGCAGCAAAAGCAGTTCTAGGAGGGAAGTTTATAGAAAACAAAAAAAATCTCAAATAAACAACCTAAGCTTACACCTAAAGGATCAAACAAAACCCCTAGTATAAGGAAAGAAATAATAAAGTTCAGAGCAGAAATAAATGAAATAGAGACTAAAAATCAACAGGAATAATCAATGAAACTAAGGGCTGGTTCATTGAAAAGATAAAATTGATAGACCTCTAGCCAGAGTCATCAAGAAAAAATAAGACCCAAATCAATAAAATCAGAAATTAAAAAGGAGAAGTTATAACTGACACCACAGAAATACAAAGGATCGTAAGAGATTACTACAAAAAGCTATACACCAATAAAATGGACAACCTAGAAGAAATGGACAAATTCCTAGAAATGTAGAATCTCTCAAGACAAAAGCAGGAAGGAATAGAAAATACAAATAGAATAATTACTAGTAATGAAATTGAATCAGTAATGAAAAAAAATCCCAACAAACAAAATTCCAGGCCCAGTTGGTTTCAGAGGTTAATTCTACGAAACATGCGAAGAATAAAAGCCATATGTTCATCTCAATAGATACAGAAAAAACTTTTGACAAAATTCGACACCAATTTATGACAAAAACTCTCCAGAGTGTGGGTATGGAGGGAACATACCTCAACATAATATAGGCCATATATGATAAGCCCACAGATAACATCATATTCAACAGTGAAAAGTTGAAAGCATTTCCTCTAAGACCAGGTACAAGATAAGAATGCCCACTCTACCCACTTTTACTCAACATAGTATTGGAAGTCCTAGCCACAGAAATCAGAGAAAAGTAAATAAAAGGAAACCAAACTGGAAAGGAAGAGGTAAAACTCTCTGTTTGCAGATGGCATGATATTCTACATATCCTAAAAATGCCACCAAAGAAACTATTAGGGCTCATCAATGAATTTGGTAAAGTTGCAGGATACAAAATTAATATACAGAAATCTGTTGCATTTACATACACTAACAACAAAATAGTGGAAAGAGAAATTAAGGAAATAATCCCATTTACCATTGCATCACAAAGAATAAAATACCTAGGAATAAATCTAACTAAGGAGGTAGAAGACTTGTACTCAGAAATCTATTACATGATGAAAGACACTGGAGATGACTCTAACAGATGAAAAGATATACTATATTCTTGGACTGGAAGAATTAATATTGTTAAAATGACCATACTACCCAAGACAATCTACAGATTCAATGCAATCTACAGATTCCTGGTATCTACAAAATACCAAGAACATTTTTCACACAACTAGAAAAAAAAAATTAAATTTGTATGGAAACACAAAAGACCCTAAATAGTCAAAACAATCTTGAGAAAGAACAGAGCAGGAGTATCATGTGCCCTGACTTCAGCCTATACTATAAAGCTACAGTAATCAAAACAGTATGATTTTTGTGCCAAAACAAGCACAAAAACAGTTTTGTGTCAAAAACTGGCACAAAAACAGATACATAGATCAATGGAACAGAAAAGAGAACACAGAAATAATCCCACACACTTATGGTCAATTAATCTATGCAAAGGAGGCAAGAATATACAATGGAGAAAAGACAATCTCTTCAATGAGTGGTGTTGGGAAAACTGGACAGCTACACGTAAAAGAATGAAATTAGAACATTTCAGTTCATGTTTCACACCATTCACAGAGATAAACTCAAAATGCATTAAAGACCTAAATGTAAGACCAGAAACCATAAAACTCCTAGAAGAAAACATAAACAGAACACTCTGACATAAATTATAGCAACATTGTTTTGGATCTGTCTCCTAAGGCAAAAGAAACAAAAGCAAAAATAAACAAATGGGACTTAATTAAATTTAAAAGCTTTTCACAGCAAAGGAGACCATATACAAAAGAAAAAGACAACCTATTGAATGGGAGAAAATATTTGCAAATGATATGATCAATAAGGAGTTAATATCTTCTTTATAATTATTTCTAAAAACAAACAAATATACAAACAAAAATATAGAACCTAAGGCTACTAAAACTTTAAGAGAAAGACCAAGTTTTTTGCCCTTTAGGGTAATTCTTTGTCTGGATTTTTTTTTTTTTTTTAAAGCATCTAGTATTTACAGAATATATCCCTTGCTTGGGAAGTGAACAGATGAGCCTTAAGCAGCTTGGGGCGGAAGGTGAACTGTCCCCTGATGCTGGGCTTATTAGGTTGTCTTGTTTTCACCAATCAATCTACAGTACCCAGAGGCATTTGCATATGTATATACCCTCTCCCTCAGACAAACCAACTCTGAATATTTGGACAAAATCTATCTTCTTTAAATTTGGAGATTTTGAATCATTAAGCAAAGATTAAAATATTATCAGATTAGGGATAAAGTACAGTATCCGTAAAGAATTTTCTAAACACATTTATTGGTTTCATTTAATTTGAAAATATTTGCCAACAATAGTTTAATGCTAATAGATGCATTAATAAACAGCATGACAAAATGTTTTCAACATGTTCTCACACTTTGATCTCTATCTCTTTTTCTTCGGCCCTAGTTGTTTTTTTGTTTGTTTTTGTGGTACACGGGCCTCTCACTGCTGTGGCCTCTCCCATTGTGGAGCAACAGGCTCCGGGTGCGCAGGCTCAGCGGCCATGGCTCACGGGTGCAGCCGCTCCGTGGCATGTGGGATCCTCCCAGATGAACCCGCGTCCCCTGCATTGGCAGGCGGACTCTCAACCACTGCACCACCAGGGAAGCCCGGTCCTACTTGAACAAACTTATTCTAACACATCTTTATTCAGGAGTTATCCTAGTAGGATATTTCATATAAGAGCTACTGGATATGTATGATATTTAAGCAATATAAGTAGATTTTAACATTTTTCAAAATGTTTCCATAAATACAAAAATTCATACATAATCATACAATTCTGTTGGTTCAGTTTAATTCATATATTCAATACATTACAGAGATTGTGAGATGAAATTTTCTACGCAGTAATATACTTGGATATCACATACAAACTATTCATATACTTACATAAATCTACGGTATGTGGTTTAAACAGTGTACAGAAGCTGATCACCAACATTTGGAAGTATCTGCTTCCCAGAGTTGTGTATTATAATTGCCAAACTTATTCCATCATTGAAAATTAAATACCAACTAAAATTTAAAATGAAGCCTGGACTTTTGTTGGAAGTTTTTAAATCACAGTTTCAATTTCAATACTTGGGACTTGTCTGTTTATATTTTCTATTTCTTCCTGGTTCAGTCTTGGGAGATTGTACCTTTCTAAGAATTTGTCCATTTCTTCCAGGTTGTCCATTTTATTGGCATATAGTTGCCTGTAGTAGTCTCCTATACTCCTTTGTATTTCTGTGTTGTCTGTTATACTTCTCCTTTTTTGTTTCTAATTTTATTGATTTGAGCACTCTCCCTCTTTTTCTTGATGACTCTGGCTAAAGGTTTACCAATTTTGTTTATCTTTTCAAAGAACCAGCTTTTAGTTGCATTGATCTTTTCTACTGTTTCCTTCATTTCTATTTCATTTATTTCTGCTCTGATCTTTATAATTTCCTCCTTCTACTAACTTTGGGTTTTGTTCATTCTTCTTTCTCTAGTTGCTTTATGTGCAAGGTTAGGTTGTTTATTTGAGATTTTTCCTGAAGTAAGACTGTAGTCTATAAACTTCCCACTTAGAACTGCTTTTGCTGTGTTCCATAGGTTTTAGATCGTCAAGCTTTCATTTTCAATTATCTCTATGTATTTTTTGATTTCCTCTTTGATTTCTTCAGTGATCCATTTGTTGTTCACTAGCATATTGTTTAGCCTCCATGTGTTTGTGTTTTTTAGTTTTTTTTCTTGTAGTTGATTTCTAATCTCATAGCATTACGGTTGGAAAAGATGCTCAAAATGATTTCAGTTTTCTTAAATTTACCGAGGCTCACGTTGTGGCCCAGCATGTGATCAATCCTGGAGAATGCACCACGTGCACTTGAGAAGAATGTGTATTGTGCTGCTTTTCAATGGAATGCTGTATAAATATAAATTAAGTCCATCTGATCTAAGGTGTCATTTAAGGCCTGTGTTTCTTATTGATTTTCTGTCTGGATGATCTGTCCATTGATGAAAGTGAGGTGTTAAAGTCCTCCCACTATTAGTGTGTTACTGTTGATTTCTCCTTTTATGCTTGATAGTATTTGCCTTATAAATTGAGGTACTCCTATTTTGGGTGCATATATATTGACAATTGTTATATCTTCTTCTTGGATTGATCCATTGATCATTATGTAGTGTCCTTCTTTGTCTCTTGTAACAGTCTACTTTAAATTCTCTTTTGTCTGATATGAATATTGCTATTTCAGCTTTCTTTTGATCTATTTGCATGAAATACATTTTTCCATGTGATTAAAAAACTTCCAACAAACAGAAGTCCAGCACCAGAAGGCTTCACAGGCAAATTCTGTCAAACGTTTGGAGAATAGTTAACACCTACACTTCTGAAACTATTCCCAAAAAAATATCAGAGGAAGGAACACTCCTAAACTTATTCTATGAGGCTACCATCACCCTGATACCAAAAGCAGAGAAAGATACCACACACACAGAAAAATCACAGGCCGATATCATTGATGAACATAGACGCAAACATCCTCAACAAAATACTAGCAAACTGAATCCAACAATACATTAAAAGGATCATAAAACTGAGCAAGTGGGAATTATCCCAGGGATGCAAGGATCTTTCAGTATCTGCAAATCAATCAGTATGATACACCACATCAGCAAACTGAATAATTAAAAACCATATGATCATCTCAAAAGATGCAGAAAAAGCTTTTGACAAAATTCAACACACATTTATGATAAAAACTCTCCAGAAAGTGGGAATAGAGGAACATACCTCAACATAATAAAGGCCATATATGACAAACCTACAGCTAACATCATACTCAATGGTGAAAAGGTGAAAGCATTTCCTCTCAGATCAGGAAAAAACAACAATGTCCACTCTCACCGCTCTTATTCAACATAGTTTTGGTAGTCCTAGCCACGGCAATCAGAGATGAAAAAGAAATAAAGGGAATCCAAATTGGAAAGAAGTAAAATTGTCACTGTTGGCAGATGACATGATACTATACATAGAAAATTCTAAAGATGCTACCAGAAAATTACTAGAGCTGCTCAATGAAGTTGTTAAAGTTGCAGGATACAAAATTAATATACAGAAATCTGTTGCATTTCTATACACTAACAACAAGAGATCAGAAAGAGAAATTAAAGAAACAATGCCATTTACCATTGCATCAAAAAGAGTAAAATACATAGGAATAAACCTACCTAAGGAGGCAAAAGACCTGTACTCCAAAAACTATAAGACGCTGATGAAAGAAATCGAAAATGACACAAACAGATGGAAAGATATACCATGTTCTTGGATTGGAACAATCAATATTGTCAAAATGACTATACTGCCCAAGGCAATCTGCAGATTCAATGCAATCCCCATCAAATTATCAATGGCATTTTCCACATAACTAGAACAAAAAAATCTTAAACTCTGTATGGAGACACAGAAGACCCCAAATAGCCAAAGCAATCCTGAGAAAGAAAAACGGAGGTGGAGGAATCAGGCTCCCTGACTTCAGACTATACTACAAAGCTACAGTCATCAAAACAGTATGGCACTGGCACAAAAACAGAAATATAGATCAATGGAACAGGATAGAAAGCCCAGAAATAAACCCATGCACCTATGGTCAATTAATCTACAACAAAGGAGGCAAGAAAATACAATGGAGAAAAGACAGTCTCTTCAATAAGTGGTGCTGGGAAAACTGGACAGCTACACGTAAAAAAAATGAAATTAGAACATTCTCTAGAACACCACACAGAAAAATAAACTCAAAATGGATTAGAGAACTAACTGTAAGACAAGATACTATAAAACTCTTAGAGAAAAAGATAGGTAGAATATTCTTTGACATAAGTCACAACAATATCTTTTTTTGATCCATCTCCTAGAGTAAGGGAAATAAAAATAAACAAATGGGACCTACTCAAACTCAAAGGCTTTTGCACAGCAAAGGAAACCATAAACAAAAAGAAAAGACAACCCACAGGATGGGAGAAAATATTTGCAAACAATGTGACCGACATGAGCTTAATCTTCAAAATTTACAAACAGCTCATGCAGGTCAATATTAAAAAAATCAAACAACCCAATCAAAAAATGGGCAGATGATCTAAATAGACATTTCTCCAAAGAAGACATACAGTTGGCCAAGAGGCACATGAAAAGATGCTCAACGTTGTTAATTATTAGAGAAAACTACAATGAGATATCACCTCACACCAGTCAGAATGGCCATCATCAAAAAGTATACAAACAGGGGCTTCCCTGGTCTCAGTGGTTGAGAGTCTGCTTGCTGATGCAGGGGACGCGGGTTCGTGCCTCGGTCCGGGAGGATCCCACATGCCGTGGAGTGGCTGGGCCCATGAGCCACGGCCACTGAGCCTGCACGTCCAGAGCCTGTGCTCCGTGGTGGGAGGGGCCACAGCAGTGAGAGGCTCGTGTACCACACACACAAAAAAAAGTATACAAACAATAAATGCTGGAGAGAGTGTGGAGAAAAGGGAACACTCCTACACCGTTGGTGGGATGTAAATTGGTGCAGCCACTATGGAGAACAGTATGGAGGTTCCTTAAGAAACTAAAAACAGAGCTACCACATGATCCAGCAATCTCACTCCTGGGCATATACCCAGAGAAAACATGGTTTGAAACATGCACCTCAATGTTCATTGCAGCACTGTTTACAATAGCCAAGACATGGAAGCAACCTAAATGTCCACTGACAGAGGAATGGATAAAGAAGATGTGGCACATATATACAATGGAATATTACTCAGCCATTAAAAAGAATGAAATAATGCCTTTTGCAGCAACATGGTTGGACTTGGGGATTATCATACTAAGTGAAGTAAGTCAGACAGAGAAAGACAAATAGCATATGATATCGCTTATATGTGAAATCTAAGAAAAAAAATACAAACGAACTTATTTACAAAACAGAAACAGACTCACAGGCTTAGAGAACAAATTTATGGTTACCAAGGGGGAAAGGTGGGAGGAGGGACAGATTGGGAGTTTGGGATTGACATGTACACACTGCTATATTTAAAATAGGTACACAACAAAGACATCCTGTGTACCACAGGGAACTCTGCCCCATACTCTATAATAACCTAAATGGGAAAAGAATTTGAAAAAGAATAGATACAGGTATATGTGTAACTGAATCACTTTGCTGTACACCTGAAACTAACACCACATTGTTAACTCTATTCCGATATAAAATAAAAATTAAAAAAAAAATAAAATAAAACTGAAGCCCTGACCACTCATTTTACTTTCTTTAGCCTCAGATTTAAGAAAAAATAATGAGGTTTGGTTATATGAGCCCTAAGACCTTCTTCAGCTCTAATATTCCATATTTTATTTTCCAAAGTAAATAACACGAACCCTTAATATTTTAAATTTCCTCCAACTGAAAACTTTCTTAACAGTGATGAAATAAAATTCATTTAGTTCTCCCTTTACCTCAGTTTTCACAGTTAGCAATTACAAATTTTGTAATTACTTAATTAACGTCTTTCTATTTCACTGTTTTGTAACAGTCATAAGGGCAAAGAGCATGTCTATTTTATTTATCATTCATCCACAGCACATACCATCATGCCTGGCATGTAGCAAGTACCCTGAAAACATTCATATAAAATGGATACATCAACAAATGAATGGTTGAAACAGACTCCCTTCTTTCTGTTGAAAGAAAGATCCTTGGATATAGAAGAAGCAGGCTGGGTTCCAAACACCCCACTTGTCTCCATTCCTGGGGTACATAGGTCTCCAGAGCCTTCTGTTTTCTTGATCCAGACATTTGGGGGTCACTCCTGGGTCCTAAAAGGATTTCCAGGTGATTGCCTATGTAACCTTGGGCTCATCACAACATAGTAATGAAATGTGCAACTACTTACAGAATAGATCCACTTATTAATAGTTGCTTATCAGTAATCAATGCTGCACTGACCGCCTTTTTTTTTTTTTTTTTTTTTGGTACACGGGCCTCTCACTGTTGTGGCCTCTCCCATTGCGGAGCACAGGCTCCGGACGCTCAGGCTCAGCGGCCATGGCTCACGGGCCCAGCTGCTCCGTGGCATGTGGGATCTTCCCGGGCCGGGGCACGAACCCGCGCCCCCTGCATCGTCAGGCGGACTCTCAACAACTGCGCCACCAGGGAAGCCCCTGACCGCCTTTTTAAATGACTCCTCCCAATCTTTTGAACTGTTTTTTTCCAACAAGCATTGAGTCTGTGATAGCATCTCTCTGAGGTCGTTACCCTAGCAGTCAGCTCTTTTGATCTGTTTCCTGATTCATCTACCAGGCTCCGGAAGAAAGTTTTTGCTATCCTGGCAATCATCACGAACAAATAATTCTAGGCTTAATCCTCTTAAAATAAAACTCCTTCTTATCTGTGGCTATAAGCTAAGATCTTCTAGGAAAGGCTTTGCTGAGAATAACCCACTCTGTTCTTATGGCTTGGACTTTGGCTCTCTGAATACCTGAACTCTCCATGACCCTCTTAAATAAAGACAGTATTGGTTTGGCTGTTGCTCTGGACGCCAGATGGGCAGGAAACCCATCTCCTTTATAAGTGCATACTTAAAAAATACACATAATTTTATTATTACTTTTATCTGCCATGCATTTTAATTTTATGAACAGAAACATCCTACATAATATTCTTAATCAATCTTTTAAGAAAAAAAATCACAGTGAACTTGAATTAGATTCTTTGAATGAAAGGCAAGCAAAAAGCAACAAACATACATCGATCACCTACCTATTCTGTGTCAGACACTATGCTAGGCATCTCATGTGCTCTGTAGCAAGAAAAAACCCACTATTTAGGCAGGGACATTCTATTGTTCCATTACATTTTTAGTCATAGAAATTCAAATAGACTATTTCTCTTGGATACAGCCCACAACTCTAGAGATATTTAAAAATAACTAAGTGACGTTGTTACTGATGGATTTATCTGCCTTAAAGAGAATTAGTGAACTGCATAGCATCATCCCTCATATATAAGTATGAGACTACTGATCCACTCCCAGAGGGTTAACCCCCTTGGAGCTATCTAGCTGCTACGGTCATTGATTTTCATTGATTCTTCACTAGGTTCTCACTTTCTTATTCCTTGTGTTGTATTTTCAACACAAATATTACTACTAGGCCATACTACCCCTTTGTGAGATTCAATTTAATAGTCTGCCAAATGAATGCATTATCAAATCTTGGGTCACTGTATTGAGGATTCTGAAGGCAAATATGAGTTCATCATGAAAAAGCTCTGGGATTGATTAACAGTGGCTGCCATTTGTACAAGACGGCAGTAGTGACGTGTATACTAGGTACTGCCATCTAGGTGAGAGATGGCTGAGGAAAAATCAAAATTTGTCTCCTAAAAAAATGTGTTCTAAAGTTGGCCTGGTACCCAATAAAAAGGTACACATTCTATTATTTCTCTTCTTCACCATCCCCAGAAAGGAAGATCTATTTCTTATGATAAATGTGTTGCATAAGCTTCTTTTTGATACACTATAATTATTGAAGCTAACTTTTATAAACTAGATTAAAAAATCAATAAAAATAGCATGGACCTGTGTACCCCAGGAATGGGGACAAGTGGGGTGTTTGGAACCCAGCCTGCTTCTTCTATATCCAAGGATCTTTCTTTCAACAGAAAGAAGGGAGTCTGTTGTATTTTTAAAGAAAAATACATTCTTCACTCCAAACTACTGACTTAAAAATGCATTATTAAGGACATGATTTTATTTCTTAAAATTCCTTTTTAAGAGAGTTAACTTGTACTTCCAGTGACCCAATGAAATTCTGCCATAATCTGAGGACAGAAGATATTGAAATGGATGATATCATCATGCTATTTACCAATGAAACTTTTTCTCTTCAAGTATTGAAAGGGATCCAAAGAATAAGGGAAAAAACCCTAGGGCAGAGGAATGAGACACTCTCATAGAAATTCTAATAGCATCAATTCTCAAAATGTACTGCTAAATATGAGTTATAAACATTGCCTCCATTTTCAGCATCTAGAAATAATCTTTAGTTGTTATATATCCCTTATGCACTTCATAATTCAGGACCCAAGTCTGAGTCTCAGAGAGAATTCACTTATGTCTAAAGTACAGAGAGTTTGAATTTTTCCCCTAAAAGCAATCATACACATGGTTTAAAGAACATCAAAGCCAAGGAAGTAGCACCATATAATAAGCTTTCTATCAGAGCTCTCTATAAGTACTGAAGTCAGGTCAAACATCCAAGGTGTCCATTAGTGGTAATAAGAAAGGAACACAAAATAAAACTTGCTACCACTTAAAGCTGTACCAGCGTGGATAGCCTCACAAGGAAGTCAAAACATCAAAAGGATCTGGCTAATCCTCTACACCACTGGCAATTTTTACCACTTAATACTGTGGGAAGGCATATTTTTTATTCTGTGAGTTATCATTTGAAAACAAATTTCCTAGAGAGTTAGAAAAAAGAGAAAGAGAATGAACATTTAGGTAAGTACCCAAGGAAAATGAAGGAGAATACATAGTTGTTAGGACATTTACACGACATAGTTTTTAAAGATGAAGGTCACTTTTTCTTTAAGGGATGGTAAACTTTCAGAGAATGAACAGATACAACACATTTTTAGTAGCTTGGAACTTCAACACTGCTTATATCTGAGAAAGATGGAACATAAATAAGACATTCTGGTTCAGAGAAACAAATTCTCCTTTATATTACCTTATCTTAATTTGAGAAATCATTCTGCATTCCTAAAATGGACTTTCCAATGAGATAAAGTGACATGTTAATTATCTGTTAATTAAATTTTGGAGGTTTTAATTGCAAACGTAAGTATAGTTCAAAGATGAAGCTATAAAATATTTAATAAATGTTATTGGATGGGGTGTTGTGAAGGATTCAGTGGTAGAAGATATCATATTTGTCCTCAAGGCACTAGCACATTTGTTGTAGAGAAAAGAAACACCTATGATGGCACAGTGTAAAACAATAACTAAAGTACAAGGTCCAATGCTACATTAAATGACGTGAATTCTAAAATTAAGAATTCAGCAGAGACTGTGGAAAGTTCAGGAGCTCTCAGAAATGGCTGCAATTTTAATTTCTACTCTGAAAAATAAATAAAATAACATTAATATAGTTTTCATTTTAAAATTAATCTATTTACAAGCCTTCCAGTTCATACTGAATGAGCATGTACAGTGATTATTAGAGATCAGCTAAGCATGATTACAGTTCATTCACTTAATGGCTTATCCTTCAGCTGAACACTGGCCACTCTGATGATTTTGACTGTTACAAAGCCTAAAATTGCTTTTGTCATAAACATATAATATAAATTTAAAATGGATCATGAATCAAAGAGAAAGCACAAGAAACCTTATGTTGAAAAACAAGTGACTCTTAATTGACAAGTGAACTCCGATATGCAAGAAACATCATATTCGCCATCTTTGTTTGTGTACTTAGTTTAAATGGATTCGATGACTCAGTCCTGCTGGGTCAGGGGGGAATTTTACCTTGGTCATGACTGGGATTCCCGGTTCATGGGACATAAAACCTATGACATAAAACATATGTCCCAGGTTTTACACACAGCTTAGCTGAGGAGGTTTCTCTAGCCTTCTCTTTTCCCTGGTTCTTCTGAGGAGCTTATGTTCTGAGTCTCCTAATTAGTCTGTTAATATCTACTAGCTTTGCTTCTCTGCTATGCTGGGGGTACAGACACTCTGAAGTGTTTTGAAGCCCCAGGGCCTGGACTCCAGCCTCCATAGCACAATGGACATACTCCTCCATGGCATCAAGCAACTTTACTCCAATGCCATGCACTAGGGTGTGGTCTTGCCTTTCCCTCTGATGTCACAACATGGTCAGGCTCTCAGGGTCACAGAGAAGAAAAACCATGAAACATGTTGCCTTTAAATGGTTTCGGCTTTCCTTTACAAACCTTTTTTGAGGCAATGACAGGGCAGATTCTTTTTAGGAGTGAAAACTCCATTTCTTGCGTCTTCAGTAAACACAACTAGCACAAACTGATGGGGAAAAGAGTATAAAGCAGGGAGACTCAGCATACAATTATATTCCACATTTTAGCTTGGGTTAATTTCTGACAATGCACATACTAGAAATTAAATATGGTTAAAACTACCCTTGAAAAATCCATTTAATTTCCAATAAAGTACAGTATGCTCAACCCTATACTAAAATGTTTATGTGTAAATGATGCAAACATTAGTAATGTAAAAATAAGAGTATTTGTGTAGAGAATTTTAAGTTATCATACATATGTATCCTCCGAACAAATACCTTTTGTTTTTGTTCAGTTGTTCTTTCTTTCACTTAGCCTCTAGAGCATGAGAGTTCGATTTGTATTAGGTCACATGTGAATATCATCCACCCTACAACCTATGCTCAGAAGGAAGGCCAGTTCATTCTCTGGGTATTTCAATCTTTCCAGAGTTGCAACCAGTCTTTTTTTTGATACTGATGAACAACAGAGCCAACTGCTCATTTACAATGTCCAAGCCTTTCCCATGAAAAATTGAGACTTATTGTTAAGGTGAAATGGACTGTCTTCTGATTCAGTCCAGAGAATTTAAATGGTTTTGGACAACCCAATGAGGCCTACCTGACTCTGTGATCCACTTGATTAACCCTTTCTTAAAATCCTATTGTGCATTATCACAGTTTGAGCAAGTGTGGTATCATGCCATCATTAGCATGCAGTGGAGGACCACTGAAATAGACATGACCATATCCCAGGGGTCTAATACAGAAACAGTCAGAAAAAGCACTGATGAATTGCTTTGAATGCCAAGCCAAGACATTTATTTTTTGCCATGCAGTAAGATGTTGTAATATATTTCTATGAGATTACTTACCAGAGGGAAAACTATTTGGTATTCTAATAATGAAAACTGAAAAAGAATTATAATAAGAGGTGAAACTACCCTACCTTTGATAAGCTGTCTTTCAGAAACAGTATTTACATATATAAAATGCCAACACATAAAATGTAGCCTATTTTCGGGCTTCCCTGGTGGCGCAGTGGTTGAGAGTCCGCCTGCCAATGCAGGGGACACGGGTTCGTGCCCTGGTCCGGGAGGATCCCACATGCCGCGGAGCGGCTGCGCCCGTGAGCCATGGCCGCTGAGCCTGCGCGTCCGGAGCCTGTGCTCCGCAACGGGAGAGGCCACAGCAGTGAGAGGCCTGCGTACCGCAAAAACAAAAAAACCAAAACAAAACAAAAAAAATGTAGCCTATTTTCAAGGCGGACAGAGAAGAAAAAGAAAATAGTATTTGGGACACACGATTAGGTGTAGGACAGAATTCCTCATAGCATGCATCAGAATCATGAGAGGTTAGGGAAAGGTAGCGAATATTGAGCCTTATCCAGTCTTATTAAATGAGATTATTTGGAGGTGGAGACCACAAATCTGCAAACTTAACATGCTATTTAGATGTTTTTCATGAATGCTCAATGTGAGGACCACTGCAGAAATCAGGTGAGAGGATTGATTCTAACGTGCCATTATTTTCTGAGTAAGTCACTTTTCTGAATTTCAATCTCCTGTTTTGCAAGTAAAGGAAAGTATTATCTGTAGCAACTACACCAAAAAGTTTAGAGGATGACCAAATGAAAGATCAGATATGAAAGCACTTTCAAACTTATAAGTCTGAAACAATACACATTGCTGTAGTTGTGGTCTTTATTACCATGATACCTTGATTCTTCCCTCAAGCTCTGCCTTCCTTCTTCTATTCTGTGTGGTGCCATACCCTATGGGAACCCAGGCCCAGTAGCCACTAATCTTTGTAAGAGAAGAGTCTGTGATCCAGTCAATGAAAGTATCAAAGCTGGAGGGGATTTTAGTGTATTATTTTTAACTTGTCTAATTCAATATTTTATATGTGAAAATGTTGAGGCTTAGAGATTTGAAGTCACTTTATCAAGCCTTTTTCATATTAGAACGTTAAGGATAATAGTTTTTATTTTAAAAGTTTATCACATATAGATATGCATTCATGAGTATGTCGGTTCTAAACTTTGTTTGCTCTTTCTTTCCCACTTGTGAACAAACATGTCAAAAAACGGTTATTAGAAGGCCTGAGCCAAAGTTCCACGTTGGTGTGATTGCTCCTATAGCAAGAGGAGTGTCTGCTATCTGGATGGATTTTTACAGCTTAATTCCAAAGTCCCAGTTTACATTTGTTTGAGATATCCCTGATCTTTGTACTTTCTATAAACACCTTAGGCTTCAACAAAAATAGCCGTATACAAGTCAAGAAATCTGCTCAACACTGATAGAATATTTTGGTTGATAATCTGTAATCACAGATAGTAAGCGTGACTGTTTCTAAATATAATCAACCACAGAATGAAAGGAAAGACCTAAGACCTAAGAAGACCTTAGAATAATATAAACTATGTTTTCCATTTTACAGAAACACAAACTGAGGCCAAGAAATATTATTTTGCACCAAAGAAGTTTGAGATTATGGTAGAATACCACTCTGATTTACTAACATATAATGCAAATCAGTTTTTACATCACAGGTTGCTAATTAAAAAAAAAAACAAGCTTCCCTGCAAAGTACAATCTCACATCCAATGCCAGCTTTTGCAGAAAGAGTAGTTAACAGGCTGCTAAATATTCCCTCCTCTAGTGTGCATTATTGGACTGATAAAACATCTGAAGGCATGGAGCACAATCTGATGTGTGAATGTTGTGAGGCAGAGTCTTTCATTTTAATTACACTTATTCCTCAACCTTAACCCTATTTCTCAGAAAACTAGTCAAACTGTTTTTAAATCCACATCCTCAGGATTATGCTAATTTAGGTTTCTATTTTACGTATACAATCCATTTCTTTTTTTCTTTTTTTTTTTTTTTCCGGTACGTGGGCCTCTCACTGTTGTGGCCTCTCCCGTTGTGGAGCACAGGCTCCGGACGCACAGGCTCAGCGGCCATGGCTCACAGGCTCAGCCGCTCCGCGGCATGTGGGATCTTCCCGGACAGGGGCACGAACCCGTGTCCCCTGCATCGGCAGGCGGACTCTCAACCACTGCGCCACAAGGAAAGCCCAACCCATTTCTTAATATCAAAAAATAAAAACAAAATTCAGATTTTACCATCTTCTGTGTCAAAATAACAAGGTTATTATATCAAGTGACTTAAATTCCATGGATGAAAATAGGTTTCCCAGGGTATTATTTTATATTACTTTCAGTGGAATTTTCTGTATCATGATGCATGCTATAAAGACCTGCTCTTAGTAAGGTCACAAATAAAATATACAGTGGATTATTAAACACTCAAAGAAGGAACAATACACAAAGGTACTGCATATGGGAAATCAGCCAACAAATAAAATGTCAGCTCTGCCAGCAGCCAATACATGGATAAAGACAAGTGTTCACTAGGAGGAAAAGTAGTTCTGAATGATGATAATTGTGTAAAAATGCAATAATACAAGAGCCTTTTTCCAAATAAGAAATAGATGTGATTCGTCATGCTGTTTAGATTTAAAGCTATTTTTAGCACACTGCAGAAAAAGAAATATATTTCAAAAATGAAAGTGATCAACCATCAAGCGTATTTTCTGACATGAAAGTTTACACAAGAACTTTTTGGTAGTGAAGGATAAGCATTATGGTCTGGATTTTACTTTATGCCTAAAGAAAACTCATTTTGCTAAATCAGCAGTGAATGATGTTTGATTTGTCACACTGTTACATTTTTTAAGTAAAATTAAATAATATTCATAATAAATTCTTCACATGAAAGGCTTTGAGATAGTAGAGCTTGTTTTATGTGTTATGAGAAAAAAAGACATACACGGTCAACATAAAAATAGCTCCTAGTATTAACAATATAATAACAATATAATTAACAATATAATCAATATAATAAAAGGTTATAATCATAGTATTTCTTTTTTATTCCTTTACTTCATTCCTCATCCTCTTGTAGATATGTATTTATGTCTATTCATTTCAGACGGCTTATATAATATACAATTAATACCCATATAATTTTCAAAAACTCATATTATTTTATACCCAGTAAAGCCTAATTAACAGGATAAATATGTGAGATCCTTTATTAACCAAAGATTATTCTTCCACATTCTTCCTATGTAATTACTATAATAAAACAAATCTTATAAAATTGAAATAATACATGAAGGTATATATAACTAGGAGCACACTTAATTGCACAAATGCCAGAACACAGGCATGGTGGATTCAGGCTACTAGCGACCTTAATTAAAGAGAATTAAATTTAGTGCCCAAATATACAACTCAAGAAAAAAAAGGTAAAAATGAACATTCCAAGACTTTTTCTCACTCCTGAAACCAATGAAAGCAAAGGTTATTTTGATTCCTATTTGAACCAGACAGCTTAAATTTTGTTCATTAAACCACACTGAATATAATATTCCATTAGCTCTCTGACACCAAGGAGATTACATTGAGTTGGGTAGTTGAAATTTACTACTAAATAATATACAGGAGTTAATACTACTAATAAAAATGTTGCAACAAGTACTAAATACAGGTTACTGAGTTCATAGGAGAGTATACTCTCTTGGGCAGCTCATCATCTGGGGAGTCTGGAGACATGGTAGACTTAACCAGAGACTTCAAGATAGGAAAGCCTGGAGTAGAAAGAAAGGGTAGGAGAGCTCAAAGGGAACAAGCTGGGTTAGTGGAATATGAAGGAGCTTTGATTCTAGCCATTTGGTGACAGTAATTAGAGAACAATGAGGGAGATATGGTTTAAAAGATCATTTGGGCAGGAATGAGATTGGGTTAGTTCAATGCCTGATCACTAAAGGCTTGATGAACTCAACTGATGATTATTTCACCCTAAACCTGCATTTTGTACACAAATAGAAAATGGATCTAGAGATCTAAACATTTTTCATGTTTTTCCTTCTTAGTGGGGCTAAATTATTCAATGGCTACAGGATATAACAATTCTCAGCTATCACAACCAAGTTTCCTTCTAGTAACAGTGCATGTTCTTGCTTTTCTTCTCCACAGCACAAAGGGTTTCAAATCCCAGCACCATCTGCATTATTTAGAAAGAGATTTTCCTTTGTACAAGGTGACCAGGATAGCTTTGTCACTGCAATTCGTCATGCATTTTCTGCTTTCAGTACTTGGTCCCCACTGCACTGAAGTCCCAGCCCCCTGAGCTCAAAGCCTATCTTTAACACAAATGACAAGTTAATGATTAGTAAAAACACAAAGCAGGGGGTTAATGACCGGAGCTGAAATTATGGACTTCATTTCCATCAGTTCAGCAGAGTCTGAAACAGCCAAAGAAAGGAAAGAGGTCCTGCTAATGCAGCTGCTCCTAAGCATGAGGGCAGCTTAACATTAACTTCCAGTCAGCGATCCACAACTCTCACGGGGAAACTCACCATTCTCCAGTTCATTGGGATGTGCTGCTCCCTGTGGACTCCAGACGGTTCCCTATTACTCAGATAGCAGCTGGGCGCCTGATAACAAGTTAGGTTTTCATTTACGAGATGCCTGGAAGATAACATAGGACAGAGCCCAGTAAAGATTTTTATTTGCATCTGTGAGGTGATTACAGCCTACTTCAGAAGATGAGCAGTGATTTGGAGCAGGGAGATGGCACCTTTCCATCTGTTCCCTTCTCTAGACCTCCTCAGAAACAGTTTATTTCTAATGGAATCCTGATCATACCACTCTCTTTCTTAAAACTATTAAATAGTTCACTATTGCTCTTAAGATAAAGACTGAGTTTCTTAATATGGTCTAGTCTCCTGCCTGGTCTGGCCCCAGCTGACCTCTCTAGTGTTAACCCACATTGAGATTCTCATTTCCATTCTCTGTACTCCAGTCAGAGTGTCCTTCTTTCAGCAGCTCCAGAGTACCTTGCTGGGTGCTGCCACAGGGCCTTTGCACATATTGTTCCAGCTTTCTGAAATGCCCTTCCCCTTTCTTCAGATATCTTAGCTCACACAGTCCTTAGGAAAGCTCTTCTCTGATCTCTCTGGTTAAATCAAATCAAATCCTTCCTAGAGATGCAATCCTTCCTAGATGTTCATCTCTTCCTAGAGATGAACACTGTACAACTCATTTACATACATTCGCATAACTAGCTTTTAATGACTGTTTCCCTCTCTAGATGGTAAGCTCTATGATATCAGGTGAGCTCTATGAAATCAAGTATTGCTCACCTTTGGATAACCAATCACCCAGTACATTGATAGGCAAATAGAGGACACTCATTAAATATTTGTGAAATGAAAGGATATATCAGGAGAAATAAAATCATAGCGATGGAAAGTGCTATACACACAGAGACATATATGTATGTGTATACAAAAACACACACACAGTGGTTTTACAATTATAGAATTTGTAGAACACTTTGAAGAATATTAGAACACAAAAATGAGGCTCAAGACTATAAAAGGACAGGTTAAAAAAATAACAAGGAAGAAGAATTGAGTACAAAGAAAAAATATAGCAGTTAAAACCAGAATCATTGTACAAAATTCTTTTACATTAATCATATAGCCTATAATTTATATAAAATAAAATAATAAACTCATAGATTATTAAATTACACTGTTGTAGCTAAACCTGTGAAATGGAAATATCATCATGATATGAAGATTAAATGTACCCCATGCTTGAAGATTATGTTTTAAAAAAAAAAAAGAATATGTTAGCCTTCTTTGATAGAAGAAAGTAAAACTATGCTTTCTCCTGACTCTAGATAAATGCAAGAATTATTTCCACCTAAAATTCATAAGTGTTCTTACAGGTAGATAAGACACCAACACCACAGGTGATGATAATTCAAGGTTATGATCATGATCTTGGTCTTTTTTTCCGCAGGGAAAGACTCATGACAGCTGTGTGCTAGCATAGAACAGGCATGTGCTGCATCTCAAACACCACTACTTTACTTTCTTCCTAGTGTCAAGGACAAATTTAACTTGTAGACCCTGCCCTCTTCACCACTAAGCTGACAGAATAAAAGGGCCAATTTCAAATGGATTTTCAGCTTTCAAAAATGAAAGCATATAAGATATAGTCTAAAAATTTTGACTTCAGAACATTGCTTCAAACTAACAATTAATATTTTTAAATGTCAAATTATTTTCTGCTTTTCACTTAACATAGACAGTTAACAGAATAGGAAAATCACCATTAAAATGTGTGCTCTGCAGTATCAGACATTCACAACATACTATAATGCAGGCATAGGCATTTATATAAATGTTAGTAGCAGTGGAAAAACAATTTGGGTTTTTTAGGGCGAAATTGAGTTATATTTGCCAAATAAAAATAAGCATTTCCATTGATAAATTTTAATAAGGCTTAATTACTACCTGTATCATGTTATTGGGGATATATGTATAATTTTGATTCATATGTAGAGCACAGAGTTTTGCCACATCTAAACCACTGCTCCGCCGATTTCCAATAAAATTTTTTGTTTTAAAGTCACATCATCAGGCTATGTCACATCACCTTCTTTCCTGAAGTTGACAACATCCTTAGCCACTTCAGCATTTTTACTACTTTCTTCCCCTCAACTTGTCAGGAGACTTTAGGGTCCCTGTCACAGAGTTTATGAGCCTGGATGTCTTTACCTTCATAAACCTAAGGCCCCTTCCCCCTACTCTGCACCAGGTTTTCATATCTATAGTCACATTTGAAATTGTTTCATCTCTAAACCTTAAAGAGAACTCTTCCTTTTTCCCAGTGTCCTCACTTCCGTATCTCACTCTGCCCATGTACTGATCTCAGAAATTCTTCAGTACTTCAATATATCATTTTTTTCTTGCCTCTCTATAATCCCACTTTTAACTCCTATTCTTTCTCTAACTACCCCAAACTCCATACTTCCTAAACTCCGAACCAATCCATTTGTCCACTGTTTCTGGTTTGTGCCTTAGTGATCCTGGAGAAAATCCATTTGTTTGAGATAAGCAAAGATCCCGGGACCTCAACTTCAGCCTAGGAACACTTTAACATGGCTGTTTCAGTTTTCTATTGCTGTGTAACAAAGTACTATAAGGTACTACAGCTAAAAACAATATCCATTTATTATCTCAAAGTTCTGAAGTTAAGAAAAGTTCAGGGCTTCCCTGGTGGCGCAGTGGTTGAGAGTCCGCCTGCCGATGCAGGGGACACGGGTTCGTGCCCCGGTCCAGGAGGATCCCACATGCCGCGGAGCGGCTAGGCCTGTGAGCCATGGCCGCTGAGCCTGTGCGTCCGGAGCCTGTGCTCCGCAACGGGAGAGGCCACAACAGTAAGAGGCCCGCGTAACGCAAAAAAAAAAAAAAAAAGAAGTTCAGGCAGGCTTGGTTGAGTTCTCTACATAAAGTCTCATAAAGGTGAAATTAAGGTGATGACTAGGATGGGCTCTGAGCTGGAGGCTCTGGAGGAAGAATTTTCTTCCAGGTTCATTCAGATTGTTGGATGAACCCCACTCCTCACAGTTGTAGGACTGAGGTCTCCATTTACTTGCGGGCTGTTAGCTCAGGGCTGCTTGCAGCTATTAGAAGCCACCTGCATTTCTCATTATATGGCTCCCTCTATCTGCAAAGCCAGCCATGGCTTGTTGAATTCTTCTCATATTTCAAATCTTTGTGATTCTTCTGCACCAGACTAGTAAATACTCCAGTTTAAAAAGGCTCACCTTTTAAGGCCCATCCAGATAATCTCTGTATCTTAAAATCAACTGACTTAGGCTTTTAATTACATCTGCAACATTCCTTGACAGCAGTACCTAAATTAGTGCTGGACTGAGTGACCAGGGCACGCTTACTATGCCTTGAGGGACCATATTTGGAATTCAGCCTACCACCATGGCTCCAGTTAGCTCGATCTGCTACGCTCCCAGACAGCTCTTCCAACCTTCTCAAGACCCCTATTCTACCACTGCTCTTCCTTACTCTCAGAACTAATCCTTCACCTCTCCTTTTTCTGTACAGAGAAATTAGAATGCAGTAACTGAAAAGACTCCCATCAAAATTCTGGCCCAGTACTTGGTCCTAGAAAAATACATAAATTATTTTTTCAGGATTCAAAATATCCTGGCCCTCAACCAACCAAAGTTTTATCCCTTCATTTTCTCACTGAGTTCTAACACTCTACCTCTAAGCTATCTCTCAATTAAACGTTGTATCTTTCTTCTTTATGAGTTTTTTCCTTTATTTCCTTTCTATGTATAAACATATGCAAGTGTCTCTCATATATATAAAGACAAATATAAAACAAAACATATCCTCTTTATTTCTTCACCCCTCTCCAGCTATTGTTCGTTTTCTCTCACTCCTTTGTCTACATTCTCCATTTCAATGTCTACATTACTGCCCAAATAAATTATTGCTTACTCTCTTTTAACATTAATTAATTAATTATTTTTTGGCTGTGTTGGGTCTTCGTTGCTGCACCTGGGCTTTCTCTAGTTGCGACGAGCGGAGGCTACTCTTTGTTGAGGTGCACGGGCTTCTCATTGCGGTGGCTTCTCTCGCTGCGGAGCACGGGCTCTAGGCGCGCAGGCTCAGTAGTTGTGGCGCACGGGCTTAGCTGCTCCGCGGCATGTGGGATCTTCCCGGACCAGGGATCAAACCCGTGTCCCCTGCACTGGCAGGTGGATTCTTAGCCACTGCGTCACCAGGAAGTCCCTTTATTGCTTATTCTACTATAATTTCACTGCTGCCTGGATCATTTTACCTGCACCCAGGACCTTTCACACAGTGAAACAGTTCTTTATAAAGCTGTTAATGCCCTTTTAGTACCACAGCTAATGGCTGCCCTTCAATACATTCATGTAAGACTTCTCTAGGGCACTTGAAAATATTGATTATTCCTTGCTTTCTGAAATGCTCTTTTCTATAGTTTCTAGGATAGAGCTTGCTACTGACGTTCTTCTTTCCACTCTGGAGAGGCATCCAACAAAACAAATAATGAGGGTTAAGGATACAATCTGACAGGTTAGAGATGTCTCCTAGTGAATATACTCATAACGTATCTCTTTTTTTAGTTTATGCTGATATAAAACTTGGAATGTTTATAGTATCAAAGATAAAATTAAACACCATCTTTTGCAGTTAACAAAGCTAATTTCCTATATGATTATGTTTCCCATTTGATCAAATTTCAGACTTTCATTTTTTCTACGTCTTCTGGATGTTTAATTGTGATGATGCTACAATGTAGAGAACATGATATCATGCAAGGCACATTATGATTGGGTAATAGGGACCCAGGACCCTGTCTCTGAATCTTTATTATTGTGCCTCTGGTCAGGCCATTCTTACTTGGTTATTTTCATGGGCAACTCTTCAGCCATTTTCTGTCATTGTTACTAAATGTGCTTTCCTAGGCCCTCATCTCTTTTTGCCTGAAAACAATTTTGTAAGATGATCTCTCTCACTTCCATGGGTTTTAACTACTCCTCTATCATTGAAATTTCCAATATTTGTAGCTCTCTCTTGAGTTCAAAATCCCTATAATTCATACTCACACTAAACACATTCATACAAATATTCCATACATGACTACAAATTAAAAAGCCTTGAAGTTGAATGTTATCTCCTCTTGATCCTGTGGTCTCTCTTTCCGTGAAAGGCATTCCTATCTATGTAGTTTACCAAGCTACAGACCCAGAAAGATATCTCTGGTTCCTCTGCCTTATCACCTGGATCACCCTAATCACCAAGTCCTATTGATTCTTACCCTTACATAGCACCCACATTCATCTTCTCCTCTCTGTTTGCACTGCCCCTGAGTTGATCTGGACCTTCATCATTTCTGGCCCTGGTTACCATTACTTGTCATCACTGGTCTCATCCCCAGGACTCTCCAAGTCAAGTCTCCTCTCAGACACTAAAGGGCTGTTTCCAAAGTGCAATCTTCTCATGTCACTCATTTTCTTAAAAATGCTCAGTATTTCTTGAAGGGCCTTCAAGGTAAGCCCTACATTTGTAGCCAACATCTACAGCCCATCTTGATGTGCCCCATGACTATGATCCAGTCTCATCCTTCACCAGGCCCTCCCTCAGGAATACTCCTGTCACACTTATAGTAACTTATAGAGAAAGACATAGCATTCTCCTACACTTCTGTGCTCTTTCACACATTGCTCCCTTTGGAGGCTAAACTGTACTCTCTTTAAGACTCCATAGCATTTGACACATTTGGTCTCTTCTTCTCTTGCCTTTTGGGACACCACACTTTATTTTCCTCTTGGTATTTACCACTATGTGATATTCTAGGACACATGTGTAGTTTTATTTGTTTATTGTTTACCTCTCCCACCAGAATTTTTAATCCATGAAGGCAGAAGATTTAATTTGTTCATTAATCTAAGCTCAATGTCTAGAATACTGCCTGGGACATAGTAATAGGTGACCCACAAATATTTGTTGAATAAATTAATCAATCTACATAAATTTCAGTCTGGCTCTGCCACTTAACAACATGTGACTTTAGGTAAGTTATTTGACCTCTTTGTGCTTCACTTCTGCGCACTGGAGCTAATAACTGTACCTACCTCATTGCATTGTTGTGAGCATCACAAGAATTGAGTTAATACATATAAGTGCACATATTAGTGCTCATTAACAGCCATCAGTCATGACCTTTTCAATGCCTTCTATGACTCTCTCCACCCCCTCCCCCTTCTTCCTCCCAGAAATATAGGGCACACAGACAGGAGTGTAAGGAAAAGGGCAATGAATTAGAGGAGTGTATCTGTCTCCGGAAACCAGTCTATACTGTTTAGCTGAGAAGCCAGGGTAGAGTTTCAGAACACTTCAGATTCACAAGTCCTAGGATAGAGATTCAGAAACAGAAATGGTCATGTTCTCTCTACCCTAGATATCATTCAGCTCCATTAGTTAACTTCTAATTAGCTTCACACCTATGATCTCCATCCAAGTATGGTCCTTGTAGAAATCCTGAAGTGGATCCTTTTGTTGTTTGACATCCTCCCCTCACCTCCTCTGTCTGTGCTCTATTCCTGCTCTACCTTCCCCCAGACACCAGCCTTGAGGAGTGTTCCCCAGGAATTAGCTGTCATGGTTGGAAAGAATTGGATAACTTAATTTTAGCTAAGATGTGTATTGATAATGATTTAAGATGTTTCTACTCTTACTGATGTTTGTATTTGAATGTAGAACTTTAAAGACCAAAAATCTTTCAAGTATCAAAAGACTCATAATGGAATATTATGCAATCTTTAAAATAATGTTATAGAAGATTTAATGGCAATGAAAAAAGTTCATAATGTATTGCTAAGGGAAAATTGTAAGTTTCAGAAAGAATATGTACAGTGTAATTGTTTCTACCTTTTCTTTAAATACAATTTATGTAAGTGTTTAACTGAAATATCTAGGAATTGACTAGGTCAGATAATTAATATTTCCCTCATTAAAGTATTTTAATCCCAAAGAACTCATTTAACAAAGATATTCTAGCACAAAAGAAAATGTGCATACATTTTAGGAAAACTTTTAATATAAATACAATGAAAAACAACTGAAAATGTATTACAATACATACCTGTCATCAGTTTGTATTAGTCAAAATCATCTGGTTGTACCTGAACATTTTATTTAGGGATATAAATACAAAGCACTCATTTTTTGAAAAAGGGGTAAATTACCAAAGGTCAAAAAAAGACCTTAATAAATGGAGCAAGTGAATGGAAAAGCTCATAAAGGGAAAACATGAAATTCTCTCAAAATTAATCTACAAGGTCAATATGCTTACAACTAGTATCACAACTATATTTTTCATGAAACATGACAAACTCCATTGCAATTCATATTGATGAATAAATGTCCAAAAATAGCTAATATAATTCTGAAAAAATAAAGAGGGGAGCTTGCCCTATCGTATTTCAAAAATTATTGTTAAACTAAAGGAATACACCAATGTAACCATTTCATTTTTCAAAATAATTATTTTCCTATGGTGGAATGTAAGAATAATTGACACATGGAAAATGGAAGGTGACAGATCTCTGTATACCCCTTTTTATTACACATTATGACTAAAGCATGCTTCATTTCATTCCAAATGCCTGAACTATTAACAAATATTTATATTATTGGTTTGGGGCCTGTCCCTATACCTGCCTGTATCTTCCAATAACTTGGAGACTATTTGGGAATATGAGAAATTCACTTGAAAGTGCTTAAATCCAAATATATGAACAACAACAACAAAAGAACTGATTTACCTAATTTTGAAGAAACCAAAAAAAAATTAGTGTTCAAGAGTATTCAGCTTTTATTATACTCTCCTTATTTCCCAAATATAATGTACTTTTTGAGGGTGCCTTAACTGCTTTTTGGCTAAGGGCATTCCTTTAATGCGGCCACTACCAAAATCCTGGACAAGATGTCTCCCAACCTCCTCCACAACTGGCTGCAATTGTGCTACTCTTACCTGAAGCCCACATCTAATTATCACCCTGGGCCATGTTCCCAGGGAGATCTGATGGCAAGTGGGAAAGGAAAGGGGAAGGGAGGTCAATGTCCCAGTATCCCTCCGCTTTCCATCTCTTCATCCCTCCACCACTTTGCTCCACAGACACAGGACTTCTAGGCAGCACTTGAAGCTCACCCATTTTCTTCATCCCATTTCCTTATCACCTTCACTCTGACTTGCTTTTCTTTATGAAAACGTTCCAAGGGTCTAAATACCTTTTTTCTCTGAGAAGAAGAATTTTACTTTGTTTCTTTGTATATTGTAGGTATGAGATCTACGTGAAAAATAGAGAAGAGTTAAGAGTCACACAGGAGGCCTTTTTACTGTTTGTATGTTTTGCATTTTTTTCTAGCAGTAAAATAAACACAATAAAACAATAAAGCTAAGAAAACCTCTAAAAAGTATTCTTTCACTTTATTTTAGAGTGTTCTCTTTTCATTTGTGAAGGAAGAGTCAGGAAAAGGTTTATGAAATTGTATTCAGAAAGGAGAAAACATCTCATTGGAAGCTACAGGTAGAGACAGAGGCACATTATCTTATATTTTTGGAGGTGGAAAACGAGTCAAAGGAAACATTAGAGCAGTTATACCATGAACGGTAACATGAACAAAGTCTCTTTTCATATTTGAATTTAGTTTTCTTGGAAATGTGACCTGGTAGAAACTCTCAAATGAATTGATTCAGGCAAAAACAATATTAATAGTACTATTCTTCCATTTCATGTGAATATTGATTTTTTCCCATAGATTAACTATGGAAACAGAAAGAATTATTATGGAAAATGCTTTGTTGACAATATCATATTTGGGAATGGGTGGTAGAGACAGGATATTATCCTGCTTAACATCAGGGAAATGGAAAGCATTTTACTTTTTGTTTCTGGTAAAATTATCTACAATACTACTTGAATTATTTTGTTTTCTTATTTTTTCACCTGAAAAAATTCCCTAACTGTTTATATGTATCTGTAATTGTTAGTTATTTGTACCTATGCCATACTCTCTACTTCATTTCTATTGCTAGGATTACAGTACCATGTCTCCTATCAAAGGGCAAGACAACCAATTGTGTGCTAGACTTTATTCCCTTTTCCCTTCTCTAACAACTCCATCTTTTTCAGTTATCAATTTATCTCTCACTGTGGGGATTGTTCCCATGAGCATACACATATTTCCTGGTTACTCTTCTATTAAAACATGCATGCATGCACGCACACACGCACGCACACACACGGACACTCACACGCCCTTGGCTTCATCCAATTGTTTTTCCATTTTTCTATACACTGTTACAGCAAAACTTACTTCACCTCCCAGTTTTATATCTCACCATATCCCCAACTCACTACATTAAAGTTTCTACTTCCAACACTTGAGAAAATCCCCAAAGACTTCCATGTTGCCAAATCTAATGGTCACATTTCTGTCTTCATCTTAACCAATCTCTTGTCAAAATTTTATAGATTTGACCCTCTTTTTTCTATTTTAGAATCTTTCAATACCTGGCTTCAGTGACATCTTATTCCTGCTTTTCCTTCTCTAATCTCTCTAATCACTTCTTCCCAGGGTCCTTTGCTGGAGCTTCTACCCCCTCTGTCTGACTTCGGTTTGTGAAGTGGCCAAGGTTCCATGATGTACACCCTTCTCTTCTTTGGCCAATCTATTTCTAAAGCTTATCAAGTCCTATGACCTTAAATACAATTTATATTCTTGATAATGTCAATATAGTATTTCTAACACTAATCTTTCCTGAGAATGCCAGATTAAAATATCCAGCTGCCTACTTAAAATCTTGAAATTGTCATCCAATTCAGTGCATCTCCAACTTTCTGTGGCAAAAATAAATAAATTTAAAAAGGTATTTAAAAAAATTTCCAGTTCATCATAGACTAATAATTTTGTAGAGGTCAATAAAAATAATTATTAGAATAATAAAGAAAAAGCACATTAAAAAATATAAGCTCCGGGGCTTCCCTGGTGGCACAGTGGTTGAGAGTCCGCCTGCCGATGCAGGAGACACGGGTTTGTGCCCCAGTCTGGGAAGATCCCACATGCCGTGGAGTGGCTGGGCCCATGAGCCATGGCCGCTGAGCCTGCGCGTCTGGAGCCTGTGCTCCGCAATGGGAGGGACCACAACAGTGAGAGGTCTGCGTACCGCAAAAAAAAAAAAAATATATATATATATATATAAGCTCCCCTTTTTTCATTGATATAATGACGTAAAGTTACATTTCAATAAGTATAATTAGAACAAGAAAAGCAAAGGAAAAAAGAATTGCAAAAACTGCATATGGTATTTAGCAAATGTGTGCATATATATTATTAATAGACAATTGCTTCAATACAATTTTTTTTATTCTGAAATCATCATAATAAAAAATTAAGAGTGAAATAGTGATTCCCCATATTAAATTTTCTACTAGTAGGCTTTGAACAAGCAACAAGTATATCAATATTTAAAGTTTTTATCTTGACAAATAAGCTTGCTTCTTAGAGGATATTTACTTTTAACTTTTATTAAAAATAATGCTAGTGATGATATAGTTTCAAAATTCATCTTCAGTCAGTAGACAATTACATTTATCCTATAAAGTTATAACAATATTTAAATTCTTCTGGAAAAAAAAGGATTTCAAATTTGTACATTTCTAGGTTACAATGAACAAACTAACTTTAAATTATCACGTGTTGTAATGTGTTCTTACAGTGTATAACTAGTGTGTAGCTGGTGATCCATGCAACTCACCATGTGAATTTGACAGCAGAAAAACCGGTCAACACAGTTAAATGTGACAACTCTATTTACCACAAGCTTGGATATCACAGCTCTATCAAGTTGCTATAAACATTTCTAAATTCTTACTCCTAATTTCTGTACTTTTCCTGTCACTAACTGATAAATAATTCATGGGCCAGTTTTGATGTAATTCATACCTCAAAGTTAATATAGCCAGAAAGGAACTCATGATTTACCAAACCACAGTAACTTTTATCTCTATCTTCCCCATTTATTAAGTAGTATCATCATCCATCCAGTTGAAAATTGTTAACATGAAAATTATAGGGTTTTTTTTTTCTTCTTTTTAAAGCCAAAATTACAAGAAGTAGCATGCCTGTGGGAGAGACATTAAAGAACCGAGGATCGGCAAACCATCCATCTCATAAAGACAGTAGCTACAGTAATATTCTTTTATCATACAGCTCTTATGGAAAGTCCTATTTTCCAAATAATATACTATATGTTTCCTATTGCTGCTGTAACAAATTACCACAAACTTAGTATCTCAGAACACCACAAATTTAGTATTTTATAGTTCTGAGGTCAAAAGTCCAAAATGGATCTTACTGGTCTAAAATCAAGGGCTTAACAGGGCTGCAGTCTTTCTGAAGACTTTAGGGTAGACTTGGTTTCCCTGTTCTTTCCATCTTCTAGAGGCCACTTGGCTTATGTTTCCTTCTTCCATCTTCAAAGCATCTTACAGCATCTTCAGTTCTCTCTCTACCTCTGATTTGGTTGTCACATCATGTCTCTCTTTGACTCTCTTGTATCTCTCTTATAAGGACCTTGTGATTACATTGGTCCTACCCAGATAATCCAGCATAATCTCTTCATCTCAGTATCCTTAATTTAATCACATCTGCAAAGTCTCATTTGTCATGTAAAGTAACATATTCACAGGCTCTGGGGATAAGAACATGAACATCTTTGGGGTCATTACTCCATCTACTGCACATATTTTAACTAAAACTACATGAAAGCCTGCCCACAAAAATCCACCAATAATTTAGCACCTGAAGAAAGAGGAAAAAGTCAGAAAATTCACACTTTGGTGAATTCTCTATTAAAATCAGGGAGACTCAAACATTTTTGTTTTTAATGTATATATCAGTTTTTACTAAGTTTTGATAGCAATGCTCAGTTTTTTAAAAGTTTTTCTATAATAATGTAATTACTTCAATGTGAAGGTACAACAATGTGCATTGAAATAAAAATAAAGTCAATTAGCCTGCTAATTCTGAAAAACTCTACAGAAAAACTTTAACAAACTAAAGGCAAACATTCAAGATAAAATAGATCTGTTCCCATACATCCAAAAAGAGAGTGCAAGTACCATATTTTATATTTTGGAAACATATGAGCTTGAAAACATGAACTCTATTTCCAGTAAAATTTATTTCACTGTCACTGAAACTCATGAGTTATATTGGATGCTGGAAATATGATCTGTGGAGTGGGCATGGTTAACTGGTCTTGCAGAGAATCATTTACTTTTTGGAGCTTTACAAATAAATTGGTTCACTTTCAGGTCCTCATATCTAAGTTTCTTTACACTACCAGAAGCAGCTGGAATGCCCCTCCCACTAAGTTTCTGGTGACTGATACAAATCAAAGAACCCCAGAAGTTGGGTTGCTACTGCCTCTGAAGCAACCTGCCATGAAAATCAGAAGGGGACCAGCTAGGAATTATTCTTGATTTTATTCCCCCACCCAAACTGTCAACATTCTATTTCTAAATCTTACTGAGATCCTGAGTCCATCTATTTTTCTCCGTTTCTACTGTTACTTTTCTTTTTTTTTCTTAATACTCCGTGATTTCTTTTTTCTTTTTTTAAATATTTATTTATTTGGTTGCGCCGGGTCTTAGTTGCAGCATGTGTGTGGGATCTAGTTCCCTAACCAGGAATCGAACCCAGGCCCCCAGCATTGGGAGCGTGGAGTCTTATCCACTGTGCCACGAAGGAAGTCCCCTACTGTTAATTTTCTTGTGAAATCATCATTATTCCTGACATGGATTACTGCAATAGCCTCTTACTGGTCACCCTCCTTCTATGTTTGCCTTTTTATAAACCATTCTGGATACATAGTACCTGATTAAGCTTTAAAAAAAGCAAGTCAAGCACAAAACTGTAAAACTCCCAGAAAATAACATAAGAGAAAATCTAGATGACCTTAGATATGATGATGACTTTTTAGATACAATACCAAAACCATGACACATGAAAGAAATCACTGATAAACTGGACTTCATTAAAATTAAAAATTTCTGCTCTGCAAAAGCCACTTCAAGAAAATGAGAATACAAGCCACAGACGGGCAATAAACATTTGCAAAGAAATATCCAAGAAGGACTTTTTTGAAAATATACACAAACTTCCTAAAATTCAACAATAAGAAAATAAAAAGCCTGATTAAAAAATGGGCAGGGCTTCCCTGGTGGCGCAGTGGTTGAGAGTCCGCCTGCCGATGCAGGGGACGCGGGTTCGTGCCCCCGTCCGGGAAGATCCCACATGCCGCGGAGAGGCTAGTCCCGTGAGCCATGGCTGCTGAGCCTGCGCGTCCGGAGCCTGTGCTCCACAACACAGAGAGGCGTACCGCAAATAAATAAATAAATAAATAAAAATAAAAATTGGGCAAAGACCAGAATGGATACCTCACCAAAGAAGATATACAGATGGCAAGCAAGCATATGAAAAGATGTTCCACATCATATGTCACTAGGGAACTGCAAATTAAAATAAAAATCAGATGCTAATGCACAACTATTTGAATGACCAAAATCCAAAACACTGACAACACCAAAGGCTAGAGAAAATGCGGAGCAAGAGGAATTCTCATTCATTGCTGGTGGGAATGCAAAATGGTACAGATACTTTGGAAGACAGTTTGGCAGTTTCTTATGAACCAAACATAATTCTTACCACAAAATCTAGCAATTATTGCTCCTTGATATTTGCCCAAATAAACTGAAAACATATGTCCACACAGAGGCCCGTACACAAATTTTTTTAGCAGCTTTTTCATAACTGTCATAACTTGGAAGCAAATGAGATGTCCTTCAGTAGGTGAATGGACGAATAAACTAAGGGAAATCCAGACAATGTAATATTATTCATTGCTAAAAGTGAGCTATCAAACCAAGACAAGACATGAAAGAAACTTAAAAGACATACTATTAAGCGAAAGAAGCCAATCTGCAAAGGCAATATACTGTATGATTATAACTATATGACATTCTGAAACAGGCAAAACTATGGAGACAGTAGAAGATTACTGATTGTCAGGAACTGGAGGGGAAGAAGGGATGAACTGATGGGGCACAGAGGATTTTTAGGGCAGTGAAACTATTCTGTATGATACTATAATGGTGGATACATGTCATTATACATTTGACAAAATCCATAGAATCTATAACATCAGGAGTGAACCCTAATGTAAACTATAGACTCTGGGTGATAATAATGTGTCAACGTCGGTTCACTGATTTTAACAAATGCATCACTCTGGTGAGGGATATTGGTAGTTGGGGAGGCTGTGCATGTATGAGGGGAGGAGATATATGGGAACTCTGTACTTTACACTCAATTTTGCTGTGAATGTAAAACTGCTCTAAAAAATGAAGTCAATTGTTTTAAAAACAGCAACAATAAATGTTTTTAATTACAAAAATTTTTTAAATTAAAATAAGATAAACTAGTAAAATAAAATGTATAAGAAAAAAAATTAGGGAAAATAAAATAATAATTTGAAAACCAAAATAGTAAAACTAAACAAATAAGGAAAAAATAAATCAAATCATGTTACTCCCTTCTTTAAACTCCTCCTTACCACCTACTCCCCAGGCCTCAGAAAGCATTCCCATTGCACTGAAAATAAAATCTAAATTTTTCTGGTTTGCAGGACCCCACGTGATTTAACCTATGCTTAATTCTCCCCTTCTTTCAGGGACTCCAGTCATATTGCCTTAATTTTCTTTATGGCTCAAGCCAAAGTCATGTGGAAATCAATGAAGACCACTGGAATGAAAAGAGTCTGTGCATTCATAGCTAAAAAGGGAGTCAGTCACCATTAATTGCATTTGGCAGAAACTCAAAGGCAGTCAGGGCAGTGGGAAAGCTTTATAGTGAACAAAAGGCAAAGCTTCAGGTGTGCTCTCATTGAAAGTTGCTGGCATGGGGAAGCTGTAACGGGGCTAAATAGAAGCAGAGTCTCTTATGTAACTGGTGAACACATTTGGCTACCTCTTGGTCTTGAACTGGAAACAGAGGCAAAAGTAGGGAACGTGGTTTGGCTTCTGGGACTGTTGCTGCAGACATGGGTTAGAGTTATATTGCCATATATGATCTGGCCATTGTCTGTTTCTATATTCAGTCTCTCAGTCGTTCCAACTGGTGCTTGTCTTTGCAACCGGTGAAGCCTCTGTCTGGAATGCTCTTTCCTTAATCATCATACAGGAACATTAATGCCTTCTAGACTATGATATGACACAACATAGAGCTGTGCTTTTGGATAGCTCCACCCTGACTTTAGATATTATCTTAAACATCATCTACTCAAAGATATCCTCTTTGACCATATATCAGCACGTCAGTTCATTTTAATTTCTGTATTTTCTCCTATTTATCTTCTTTTTATTTCATTTATTTATTGAGCCTATTCTGCTTAAATACATATATACTTTGACAGCAGGAATTTTGCTTATCATCAATACCTATAATAATGCCTGGCATATAATAGCTATTCAATAATATATTTTGGGGCTTCCCTGGTGGTGCAGTGGTTGAGAGTCCGCCTGCCGATGCAGGGGACACGGGTTTGCGCCCCGGTCTGGGAGGATCACACATGCCGCGGAGCGGCTGGGCCCGTGAGCCATGGCCGCTGAGCCTGCGCGTCTGGAGCCTGTGCTCCGCAACGGGAGAGGTCACAACAATGAGAGGCCTGCATACTGCAAAAAAACAAACAAAAAAGTAATATATTTTGAAAGAATAAGTGAATGAATGAATATTATAAAATATTCAACTGAGCTGACATCTAGGTTCTGTGTACAACTATGTGTGGCCAATTTAAGGAAATATTTATACGTATAAAAATAAAGTATAATTCCATCTTCATATTTATAATCTTCATAAGACTTTTACGTTTTATTTTTCTCCTGGGCTCAGAAAAAAACATTTTTCTATTTACACTTTTATCATCTTACTTCACTTAGACTTTCTCACAAACTTTTATCTCTGCTTATTCTGCTGTTGGATGATACTTCTTATTTCTGTTCCTCATATCTTTCTCATCAGTAATAGTTATAAATCCTGACAATTTACCTGTTTCTGAAAATTTATTTAAATAACCAAGAGAAACTGATATTTATTGTTCTATGAACGGTGATTTGAGTAGCCCAGATATTTAAACTCTGTCTTGAAATTAGAGTTAACACCTTTTTCCTGTTTTCTTTTTTCCCATTTGTTTAATAAAAGCTGACCTACAACTTGTTATGCAAAACTGGTCAGTGGGGAAGAGATACAAAAATCTGCCTAAAGAATTATGTCAATTTATCTCTTAAAAGAGAATTAACTGGTATATGAAGAAAGATGTAAAAGATGGATGAATGAAGAATTAGATACTTAATTGTTGTCAGAAATATTGAGAAAAAGAACCGAGGATTGAATCAAGAGTGAATAGCTGTAGATATTGACAGTTTCTTAGACTGTGTATTGCTATTATAAAACATGAATGATAATGTGATCACTTATTTGGCAGCTGTGAAAGCAATTCATTATTTAACCTAAGATTATAGAAAAATAATAAGAAAACATTTTTAGATTTTTATCATAATCAGACCTCTCTAGTTCCATATTTCTCTGGGGTTTTCCTTCTTTTCTAATTGTGTCGGAACTTTGATTTTGGACTGTGCAACACACTGAAAATTTTAACATCCTTTTTCTCTTACTCTTTTCTTCAAGAATAGTCTTAGAGACGTTTTCAAACCACATAAATCGAAGACCCTGAATAAAATCTACCTCACAACTTCTCTTTGATCCTATTTCCTGTGCCCTCAAATGCTCTGTCCATTTCAGAAAATAAATGGGGTTTCAACTTTGCATTGCACTTTTCCAGTATGACTTTCAAAGCCATTTAAATAACCCTGTCCATTTCACTAAAAGTGATTGTGCCCTGGTTTTTTTCCTTTTCTCAGTTACTAAACATTCTGAATTATTACATTTTTTTGTGGGTTGATCTTAATTTCAGATATAGCCTCACTTGTGAAAATAGTGAAAATCCTAAACTTTTTAGGGAATAAGGAATAAAGATTCCAGCCTTGAAGGGTCTTGAGGTTTTCAGCATCATAACAATTTCTAACTTCTAAACATACTGTAGTTAATTAAATCATCAACTAGACATATCCTGTTTGTTGTTCTTTTAGATTAAAGGAGATTAAAGCAGAAAGGAAACACAATTGGCCTTCGATAAGTTGTTTTACTGTTACTACAACAGTTCTCTTGAACCATTTTGCACCCTTGGTGAATGCCACCTCTATGCACTCTTTGCCTAAGTCAAAGAGGGGTTATCCTTGATTCCTCCATCTGCCTCACTTCCCAAAATCAATTAATCCACAAACCACATAAAGTTTAATTCCTCTATAAAGATCACAGTCACTCCCCAATCTAGGTCCCTTTGTCTTTTTCTCAGATTTTGGCAAAAGATTCCCAAATGGTCTTCTATCCAAGTTTGTTTCCTTCTAATTTGTTCTCCACATTGCAGCCTATGACATTCCTATTTAAAACCCTCCAATGACTTCTCAATGATGTTAGGATAGAGATGAGATATATCTGTTTCTGTACTTTATGTATGTCTGTGATTTATACAAAAAGAAAGTGAGATTGTTTTCATCTCTCAAGAACCAATTTCTGTCCTCCTGGGGGCAATATCTCCCCCTCTGAGAATGCATGAAGTCCTAAGCCATTCATTCTGCAGTTTCCTCCTGTAGTTCTCTCATAGGTTAGTCTTAGCAAGACTCAAAGAGCAATAAGGCCTTGTTAAATAAAATTACTCTGCAGTGAAACTGGCTAAATGGTGACCCTGGCTCTGGAAGGGGCCCAAAATCTCATTAGCCTTTGACTGAGGCTCAAAAATATCCTGAACATAGCCATACTGTCACAAAGTTTATACCCTTGAAAACGGTGCTTGACAATGTGAGTGCCGAGCTTTGGGACATAAGCTTGAGACTGAAGCAGAACCAAGATCTGTCTAGGACATCTTCTAAGAGCAGTAGGTAAGCACAGATAAACCACAAGCTCCATAAGAACAGGACTGTTTTGTTTCCTTCTCTACTGTATTCAGGACCAGATATCTAATGTGTGGAGCCCAATGCAAAAAGAAAAAAGATCCCTTGTTAAAATATTATTAAGACTTTCAAGATTGTGACAGCAGAGCACTACACTAACCTTCGGTCCTTCTGAGTGTGAGGTCTTGTGTGACTGCACTTGAAGCTGCCCTGGCTCTACCTTCAACATGTAGAATAGTGTCTGGAATATTGTTAAAATAGAAGTTGATGAACGTGTTATTCAGGGCTCTTCAATTAATCAGAACCAATAGGATATATAGAAAGACATTATTATGATATTATGATCATGGAGGGTGAGAAGTCCCACAATGTGCTATCCACAAACTGGAGGCCCAGGAAAGCTGATAGTATAGTTCCAGTATAAGTCTGAAGGCCTGAGAACCAAAGAGTGGTTCTTACTTACACAAGGGTGTAAGTCTTGGTCTAAGTCCAAAGGCTGGAGAACCAGGAGCTCCCGTGTGTGAGGGCAGGAAAAGATGGATGTGCCAACTCAGAGAGCATAGTCACTCTTTCTCTGCCTTTTTGTTCTAATCAGGCCTTCAACAGATTGGGTGATGCCTACTTGTATCGGTAAGGGTGATCTTTACTCATTTTAGCAATTCAAGTTTTAACCTAGTCCAGAAAGAAACTCACAGACACACGCAGAAATAATGTTTTATCAGCTATCTAGACATCCCTTAGTCCAGTCAAGTTGACAGACAAAATTACCATTTCAATGAGTAAATGAAATTATGGAGCAGGGCTGGGCCTAGGACGAGGGAAATGAGGCCCTTAGGGTGCAAAGTTTCAGGAGGCACTCACTCCCAGATTAGCGCAAGAGCTGGACCCACACCTGTGGGATCCTGGAAGCAGTGCACAACCTCCAAAGGGACCTATACCTGGTTCAGTGTAATGCTATCACTGCCTTAGAATTCTTAATAATTTTTCAACAAGTGCCCCACATTTTCATTTTGCACTGGGTTCTACAAATTGTGTAGCAGGTCCTGCCTGAGAGTGAAAACCTCTTTAAGAGTGAAGAGATTAGGTCACAAAATTTATGAGATGCTCACTGTCAGTTGTACAAGTATTCAGCCCATACTTGTAGTATACTCAGAGCAGTGCCTCCTTACATGCTGTACCCTAGGCACTTCACTTACTTCACACTATTCTGGCCCTGCAGTGAAAGACAGGCCATCTCCAATGTCACAGAGAATTGGAAAAGGACTAAAATTTGTACTATCTCAGTTCTCAGCCTTTGGAAAATTTGGGAGTGGTGGTGATGGCAGTGACAAGAAGCTTCAGAAGATGTCCTTGCCAAAGAATAGATGAGAACTTGAGAGATTAATCTGAAAAATTAAGAAGACATATTTCCCCATCCATGTCAGATATATCACGAATCCTATACATCTCCTGGGAATACTGTGATGTTAATGCTGCAGATAAAGATTGAATGTCAAGAGTCATGTCTGGGCTTCCCTGGTGGTGCAGTGGTTAAGAATCCACCTGCCAATGCAGGGGACATGGGTTCGAGCCCTGGTCCAAGAAGATCCCACATGCCGCGGAACAACTAAGCCCGTGTGCCACAACTACTGAGCCTGCACTCTAGAGCCCATGAGCCACTACTACTGAGTCTGCGTGCCACAACTACTGAAGCCCATGCACCTAGAGCCCATGTTCCGCAATGAGAGGCCACCGCAGTGAGAAGCCTGCGCACCGCAAAGAAGAGCAGCCCCCTCTCCCCGCGACTAGAGAAAGCCCGCGCACAGCAGCGAAGACCCAACACAGCCAAAAATAAATAAATTAAAAAAAAAAAGAGTCATGTCTATTCTGGGCTTTCTCATAGTTTATTCATGACACTGAGTTTTTGATTAGAGCTAGTCACTCGTGTTGGGGCCTCTCAGGCCCTGTCGTGGCTTCCCAGGTTCCCAGACTTGTTACTCCTCATATTTAAAGCAGAATCATTACATCTTTTAGTTTCCCAAGCATAGCCAGGCTAAAAAAAAATGATCTTCTCCCTTATTTCCACTCATAGTTATAAGATTCCAAAGGTAACTATCTTTACCTCTAGAGTGACACCAATGTATTATTTATAAAAGTATCTCTAAAAAGGGTGTCATCATGGAATCTTACTTTTTAAAAAGTCAGTATCATTGGTTTATACCATCATAATTACCAGTGCTCAAAGGATATAAAACACTCTGAAACATTGGTCAGTAGAATTCTCTGTAAAAGCAGTAGTTTAATAGATTGAATCAATATGACACTTGCAAATTTATTTTCATACTGAATATCTTATTCAAATTTGTTTGTAGAAAGAGCAACCATGACTTATTCATTTTTTTATTTCTACATTAGAAGCTTTCATGTTTCATTCATGACCAGAGCATAGAGTAATGTAGCCAAAGCACAATTTGGAGTGAAAAGTTAGAAAAATACATTTGGGAAATTCAAGGCAAACAATAGTGTGATGGTTTCTGTTAGGCTCACTGGGTAGCAAGGAATGGGACTGCATGCTACCCGATGTAATGAGGGTTTATTATGGGATACGTACACATATAATCTTAAAAAAACTGAACAACTAAGTCATACCTTTTTAATGGTGATTGGAAACAGAAGATTCTTTAGAATTCAAGACAGCTCCAAGGCCCAGAGTCATGGGAATTAATGGTTATTTATTCTAATTGCCTGCCATTAGAGCAACCCGGCTACGCTTTGTGAGTCAGCTTCTGTCTCTTCAATTCTCTCCCCACTTGTCTTTTACCCTTCACTCCCAGGGTCACAAATTGGCAGACTATAGCAGAATAAGCCCAGGAGACAATTCTTTGTTACGACAGTATGTGATTGTTTTTGTTTGTTTTTTTTAAAATTGAATTTGAATGTCTTCCAGGCAATATTTGCATTTTCTAGTTTGCGGCAAGCTGCTCACAGCTGCCCCTTTAGCTGAGGGGTGGGGAGAGGATTTGAGCAGAGCAGACACACGTAGACAGGCCCACTGTGCCCTCTCACAGTGGAAAGAGCACCTAGTGGATGCACACTGGCTCTTACAATTAATGCATGCTTAGGTTAGCTACTTTGCTGTCCTGTGCCTGTTTCCTTACATAAAAAATGAGGATACTACTACTTACCCCAAATGACTATTTTGGGAATTAAACAGAAAAAATAAAATAGAATGCTTTAGAGTCCAACTAATAGACTCACACAATCGGGGTTCAAAATTTTCTCTGCCATGTAGCAGTTTCATAATCTTAATTTAACCTCTCTTAGCTTATATTTCCTCTTCTGTAAAATAGAGAAAATAATGCCTTTCTCATATGCTTATTTTGAAAATTAAATAACTATATATATACATAAATAACATCATTTAATACTGTGACTTATATGTTGTGAAACAATATTAGCTACTAATATCTACTGTGAAAGTTGAACATCACAAAATGGGCAGTCAGATCAGCTAGATCTCTCTTCCTTGAAACTGTTCTTAACTATTTGAACAGTAAAAATTTACCTTTCATCTTACTCCTTAGTGGAATATTTAGAATTTGCAAAGGTTTTCTTAGTTTACAAGTATTTTCCCTGATTATTCTTATTCCACTCTGCCTGTAATTACTGTCTCTACCCATACTTGCATTCTTCCAATTACAAAAAAACCTCCATTTTTTAATAGGTTTAAAGAGTCTTATATCCTCTCTGAGCACTTACATTTTTAAAGCATAAGTCAAAAGTCTTCCAAAAATATATACTGTATTTAATTGTCTTCACAATGAAAATGCTCTGAACATGGTTTGAGCCTTTAATCATGATGTCAAGTCATTGCCATGAGCATCACGTATTGTGCTCCACCCTAACAAGGTGCTACTTTATTACTCTAGAGCCCCATAGGACCCTACTAGCACTATAGTCATTACATCAAATTTTTTCAATTCAAGTTGGTATTTTTTTTCTATCTACTTCTTTGCCCTCGTGCTGTTAGTGTATTTTCTGTTTTTGGTCTTATGTCCATTTTAGCAGAGGAAAGACTTAATATTTGCCAAGAGAATCTGACTTTCTTAATTTATTATATGCTAGAACCCCATTTGTCTTTTTAATGTGCCTGGGTTTTGTGATATTTTCTTGCTTTCCCAGGTGTTTTGTTTTTTTTGTTTGTTTTTTTATTTGTTTCCTCTTTTGTACTTCTTTGACTAAAGTAGTGAATAGGACTATCTTTTGACTAAAGTAGTGAATAGGACTTAGAACCAAGAGGGTTACTACGTGTATTGTGTAATTTAAAAAGCGCTGAAAAGCCTATTACTCTCCACCAAATTTGATTCCTCAATAGTTTCCTTACACACCTACCAAAGGGCCAGAAATTATAACATTAGAATATTGAACACTTTTAGGTTTAATATGGCAAAAATAGTTTATCACACATAGCAATTCTAAAAAATTCAAATGAAGAGCTGGGCATGCAGCTGGGCGTTTGGATAGGTGTCTCTGAAACAAAAATATTGCACTTTCTTTTTACTTTCATTCCTGTTATCATGTAAAAGAATCTGAAATGGGAAAAGTGATCACTGGGTACTTTACAATGGAATGTGGGACATTATCTCAAGGACCCTTCTGGGTTTATCCAGTTCTATAAGGATATGTGCCTTTCATTGTCTTTGACTATGTTGCAATGCTCAAGATAGTTTGTGGAGAGATGATGGTAAATGCAAATGATTCCTGTTCATAGAAGAGCAAATGAATTTTGGATGATAGAGATTAAACTGATTTCTAGCTTGTTGAAGACACAAGTTTTGTACCCATTAACAAATTTATCTCAGCATCCCTTAATGTCCATATATGTACCTATTCTTTGATAGTGCTTTGAACCATTTTTTACATCACACGGATTTCTTAATAATGAATGAGATAAAAATTGGTTAAATAAAATCTTTGACATGCATCTATTTTATATTTTATGAATCATAATTTGACCTTTTAAAAAGTTATCCTTTAACAATTTCACTTCACCCATCTGAACTGGTTTCTTCTTTCCTGTTTCTTCAATTGCTATTTATCCTTTAGCACTGGGCTCAGTGCATATCCTGTTAATGAAATTTTTCTTGATCTAGCAGGGTGCCTGGTACCTGGTCCTTACCTACAGATCACTGTGGCCTGTGGGCACCCACACTGAACAAAATAGCACTGTGAACTACAGACAGCAAGCCTGGGCATCTCCCTCTGCTCCTGTCCTCCCCTCTGTCTCATACTTGACTCCCTAGACTGTGGCTGGGCCTCATGCTGTCTAGGATCACCACCTACATTACGGGACCTCAGCTGTTAGCTACTGCCAATGGCAGAATCTACCAAATGGTAGAATCTCTCAGTTGGGGAATTGGCAATTTCATGAACCACCTTGCTTCTGGCCACCTGCCTAAGTTGAGATGGCTGAGGTCACTGGGAAGAGGGAAGAGTGTACTGAGACCTGGGACAGAGGGTGACTCTGACTGAGGCAGCTGCCTCCTGACACCCCCAAATAGGCACCTCCCCTCAGGCTGGATTCTCTTGGTCTGGAGAACACGTCCAACTGACTGCAGCTGACCCAAAGGTGTCCCACCAACAAAGCAAGTCCACCCCAAGCAAATGCGAGAGAGCAGGGCTGGGTGGGCGGAGCGTGTGTGTGGGAGGAGTATTTTCTCTTTTTAAATACTGCTTATATACTAGCTTCTAGACCCATAAAGCCTTATATACTATTTAACATTTTACAGAGAAATGTAAAAAGATTGCCGATTCTTGCTACAAATTATTGTTTTAAATTATGGCTTATCTTTCCAAAAGGATTGCAAATTCCTTGGGACAGCAAAAAGAGATAATTGTCCACCATGCTCAATAATTATTAAACGATTAGTTGTTTGCTTTCACCAACCCATACTCTTTAGCATTGAAATCTTCTATTTTTCCCTATTTAGTCCAATTTTAGGCTTATAACTTTAATAGCTACATATATTTCAAAATAATAGATAACCATGTAGTATTACTACTTACCTTAGGTGCTTACAGAAAGCTTTGAAATATTAATTTTTAAAAAAATAACTTTTCTATTAGACAACAATGACAAGAAACATACAGGAGAGGTCCCAGGTCACAAAAAAATTTTTTTTAAAGAAAATAGAATTCTAAAATGGGTCTTACTTAACTACAGGGTATTAAATATTTCATGAGTTTTGTAAAGGAACAATCTCCTCTTTTCTAGAGATTTCAAGATATTTGTTTCAGTAAATTGGACTTTGATCTCTTGCCTTCTTCATCTGCTCTGTGACTCCTACAAGGCCTATGACTCAGGTATATCACGTGTTGCGTGTGGTACTTAGACGGCTACACTACAAACGTATTTTTTCATTGATATCTGAGGGGTGATCTAAGGATTTTTGTCAGCCACTGCTCATGTTTTAGTGATTTTTCTGGTCACTAAGCAGGCCCCCACATTCATTTTAAACAAATGACTCATGCTACAGTCTGAATTCTACCAATCAAGTCATTCTGTATTCATGAGCCGTAAGGTCACTCATGCTCAGGGTAAATACTATGTATTTTTGGCATGTGCTTATTTTGCTTGGGAATTTTGGAACTGGATGAGAAAAAGTCTCAGCTGAAAGGTATGTTTGAACAAAAAACGCCTGGAAAATGGCATAGCCCTGAGGATGATTATGATGAGTTTTTAAAATTAAACTTCCCTGTCAGATAGATTTCAGGGTTATCTGTTGCTTATAATGTCTTAAATATCTGTAGGAAGGAGCTCCAAGGATATATGCATGGTCAGCTGAAAGGCACATTTTTAAGCAAATGTTAATCTTGAATATTCAGTTGCATCTAAGGGGCTTGGTAGGGAATAATTCTTATTGTCTAAACCATTACTGTTTTCACACAATTTTACAGATTTTTAGGAGAATTTGTTTAGCTGTTTGGAGCATGATACCAGGGAAGCTGAGCCAGGGAGAGGGAGAGGGAGAAATAAATACCGATTTCACATATATATATATATATATATATATATATATATGGACAGTAGCTTTGTGTGGGTAAAAATTCTGTGTCCCAAAAGATTATACTTTAGCCTCCTTCCCGTCTATATGGAAAAGGCTTGCTGGCAAAGCAAGAAGTGTAGATGGTTCAGAGCTTTCCATCACTGTTGCCATCTTCAAGTGCAAAGGACTGAGCCTTATAGCAAAACTCTTATCTTACCCGCCATGAAAAGCTTCTTCTAGTTTATATAAAAGAAACTCCTGAATGTTTCTGTTCATTTAGAAACAAAAAGAATCTATATGAACTTAGGACGTATTTTTCAACCCTCTATACCCACAGGAGACTGCCCTATGAGCTCATAGTCCTTTAGGAAAAGAGAGAATAGATGAAAAGCAAACCAACAAACATATTCTGAAATGATACAGATGGACATTTAGTAGGAGAGCTAGAAGAAAATTTCCTAATACACCATTATCATACATAGCATTTCATGCAGACCTCACCTTTTCTTTTTGTGTATGTGGGTGGAGGGAAATTAAGCAAAATTGAAAGAACAAACTTTTTCTTTACTGCTTTTAAGAATGTATTTGGAAAAATAAAACAAACAAAAAAATTCTTTTTTTAAAGTGGGATTAAATTTGGGTATGCCAACCTGGAGTGGACAAGAAGTGGGATTATGGATATTGGCACAGCTATCCTTGAGCTGTGGATTTAACGAGTGACTGGTATCATCTTTCAGCAGCTTTGAAAAGAAGAACCAGAGGGGGAAAAAGGAGTATATCAAACTTAAAATACATTCTGCTCTGTTATTTGAATTCATTTTATCTATTGAGCTGCAAACAAACAGATAAGTAAGCTAGAAATGTGGAAGCAAACTGAGGTTACTTCAAAGGAGGATCCAGCAGGAGAGCACAAAGAAGGGAAATCAACATTTGTTGAGGACCTACCATACGCTGGAAACAGTGTTAGCCACTTTATATTTAAATGACATTTAATAGTCCAATGATTTGACAAGGTATGTTTTATAATTTCTGTTTGAGAAGAGGAAAATCAGAGGTTGTAAATGATCTGCCCAAAGTCACATAGCTAGGCAACCGTGGAGCTCGAATTCAAATCCAGGTCTGTAGGGCTGCAAAGCTAATGGCCTTTGGTACATATCATGGCATCATGATAGAGGAGCATACAGGTAGACCCCAATAAATATATATGAGTTCCTTAATGCTACAGAACCATACATGGCAATTTATTATCATTTTAGTAAGATAACCAATAGAGATTTTTGTTTGTTTTAATTTTTCCCATGTCTACTGGATATAATATTCTTTCCACTCCAGAAACCTCAAAGAATTCCTGGCTGCTCTTTGGAGTCTAAGTAAGTCTTAGTTGAACACACTTATTTTGATCTTCCCAGGATTAATACAAATCATTCATCTTGAAAGATCAGTAAGTATTGGCTTTCTTTGTGTTCCCCTGGTCTGTGTTTTATGATGAGCTTATTTGATGTGTTAGCACAGTACAATGAAAATGATGTGAAATGGCATCAGGGACTCATGACTGATGGCCAGGTAACTAGCCAATTATGGAAAAAAATTGTTTTCTAGAAGTTAGGAAAAGAGATGTCACCTTATACGCCAGAAGAGAACATCATGTTTTCTTGAAAGGAGGTCACCCTAACAAAGCATTATTGAGCCATAGATGTCACTTCAAAGCCTCATACATAGATCTAATAAAATGTCCCCTGTCCTTTTAGTTTCAGGAAAAAGGACCTAAATAAACCCCCCCAAATTACAGTGCTGATACAGTTATTCACATAAACTCTCCTAAAGTTTTACTGGGAATGTCAACAAATATGACTCCTAGTGTGTTCTGGAAGAAACCATCACTTCTTCATGGATAAAGGGCACCTTTTCAACCACTTAGTTTTGCAAAGGGTATGTTTCTGCTGAAGAAAAATATTATTTTCTTCTTTTTCCAGGCTACACCCACAGCATGGTTCACTTATTAAAACTGTCAATATATACCTATACTCAGATTTAAGGGCAGTATGGTCTTTATAGTATACATAACATTTCAAAGGATATAATGTAAATTTTTTCCATAATCAATTAATATCTATTAATATCCAATATCTATTTAGATCTATTGACATCTCCAGCACTTTCCCATTCAACCTATCACAAGACAAACATAATAAGCTTATTTCGTTTTCTATCCTTAACTAGTTTCATTTCTGTCACTTATCCTGCTTTCATTCATCAAAAACATGATTACCAGGCACTAGATATGTGTGAGTCACTGTTCCAGTCCCTGGGAGCCCAAACAAGATGAAGCCCTGCATGCCAGGGTCTCACACTTGAGCTAAGGAGACAGACACACAAACAATTACAAAGGCAATGTGGAGGCACACACAGACCAACGACAGGCACCACAACTACAGTTTTTCCATGGGAGGTAACATACTGAATTTTGTTGAAATTAATGCTTAAATTTTTATCTGGCAGTGAATTCCTATACATAGGGGTTTCTAAGACCAGTTTTTTCCCAATTATATACCATGTGGTGAAGGACCCATCTTTCTGTTTATCTGTTTTGTTTATCCAGATCCACTATGCGCTGCCACTTTTGTAAAATACAATAAAAATGTCACAGAAATAATTTAAGTGCTTATCTCATCAGTATCTGTAACTAACAGTTTTCTGACCAGCACTAGCCCACAGATCCAAATTTGAGTACCACTGACTTAGTTTACCAGACTCAGGAATGTAAATCACAGTACTTGGCCTTATTTCAGTGGTATACAGATGATAAACTGAAGAATTTCAAGGGCTGTAACCTGCACCCCCAGAAATAATATTGTCTAAGAATTCCATAACTCCTGCTATGAGACAGGTACCCTACACAAGTTCTGAGATAGGAGTGCTCCAGTCTCCATTTCACAGACAAAGATATCGAGATCACACAGCTAGAAGTGTCAGAACTGAGATATAAACCCAGAGTCCAGTTCTGATTATGAGCTATACCAGAGGGTGAGGACATGGCCCCCACCATTTTGAGGCAGGTTTCTTTTCTTCAAATGAGAAGTCTAATATTCCCTGATTTCTACAGAATATATTCGTTCTAACGAAAAACGTGACTAGTGTGCTTCTTAATGAAAAGGATGACATTACAATAGTGAGTAGTTTTCTAAAATGAAGGATTTACTCTTAAATTCTGTTGATGAACTAAAGTCATTAAAATCAGATGCAGTCAGTTTCCTACTCCATGTATGTTCATGTGCTGTGGGAGTGTAACACCCATCTGGACACTGGAGAAGAGGCACATTTCCTGCCTTCTGTGTGTCAATTTGGCTAGACTATAGTACCCAGTGATTTAATCAAACACTGATCTAGGTGTTGGTGTGGAGGTATTTTGTAGCTGTATTATAGTTAACGTCTACAATCAATTGACTGTAAGTAAAGGAGATTACTTTCAATAACATGGGTGGGACTCTTCCAACTGGTTGAGAGGCCTTGAGAGCAAAACTGAAGCTTCCCTGAAGAAGAAATTATTCTTCAAGCCTGCAACATTAGTTCCTGCCCAAGAGTTTCCAGGCTACCAGACTGCCCTGCAGATTTTAGACTTGGCAGCTATCACAATTGCATAAGCCAATTCCTCAAAATAAATGTTTATATGAGTATGTATATATATTAGTGCCTTTGTTTTTCTGGAGAACCCTAGCTGATACACACTCCTGCCTGGTTATAAAATATTTAATTTTTTCTAAACACTCTTAAGGAATATATTAGAAAGTCTTCTATGTATATTTGTTAGAAAATTCAGCTTGAAAAGTTCTACGTTATGTATATATATTTTAAATTTTTTATTTTATTTGTTTTTTTACTTTAAAAATTTTTAATAATGAAACCCTCTGGCAAAGTCTGGAACAAAAAAGAGAATATATCACAGGCCTGACACTCAATTCTTCATTGCAATCTGTGCTGACAGTTTTGAAATATTCAATCTGTTCATTAATATTTTCATTTAGAAAGTAAAGAGAACCAATATGTATCACTAAATTATAAGGCAGGATTACCTTCTCTCAATTTGGTACCTCAATTTTTTCCTCTGTGTAATAGGAATAAAACTTGCCAACTTTCTGCCTTAGATGAATACATATTTTAAAATATTCAATGTATTTAGAGTAAAGCCATACCTAGACAGAAACAGCACTATTTCGGTTCAAATATTTACTAATTCTTTTTAAAAGTCTGGTATACACACACACAAAAGGCAAATACAGTTAATTATTTTAGCATTGTTGCAATTAATAATTTGTTAAGAAATTAAAGCCACAAGCCTCCATTATTTATAAAATAAATTTTATTACACTTTAGGGTCTATATTTTAAAGGAAACTTCATGAGATATCAATTATAAAAAGTATAACACTTTTTAATTTAATTTAAAAAAGCCAGCCACTGGCCAGGCACCAGTCTTGTTGGGTACACTTTCGAAGTTATTATGTTCCCTCTGGAAAGATTTATTATCAGACACTTTCCGAAGAAGGGACAAAAAGGTATTTATGGATTATTGAAAGTACTTTTGTCAAGGGAATATTTAACTTTTAGTAAAATACAGATTCATTCCAACAGTTAAAAAGAAGCCACTTTATTACTCTAATGCAATGTATTCGCTCTTTCAAAACTCTTGCACTGATTTTCCAGGCTCCAACCCCTTCTAAATTTCTTTTTGATTGTTGCATTGGAGTCAGTGGAACTGGATGATTAATCATGTCCAGAAGAAGCTCCAGAGTGTACCTGGCTGTACCAGGCATCTGGTGTGTTAACTATCAGCAGATCAGCCACGCAGCAGCTGATGACAGCAGACAGGACTCCAAAACAATAGCATCCGTCTCAGTTGGTTATTTATAATGCGAGACTGGAGGCACACAAGCTGCCTTGAAAAGGTTCAGTTTGGGGCTGATACAAGTAGCTCCTCCCAAAGACATAACAGTGGAATGTGCACTACTTTCCTGACTGAGGGGCAGAGGCACACTAGGAAATAAACCTCTAATGGAAAGCATTCAGAACTGGCTCCAAGAAAAATTCAGACACCCATTGATTAATAGTACTAGATTGTTTTAAAACCATTTATTTGTTAGAGAGGATTATGTATATATGGACAACTACAAAATGTTGTGTTTTGACATCTTTTAAATAGTCTCCTTCTTTTATTCTCACAAATCCACTGACGTATCTCCCAGGGCCATTCCTCTTATGAGTTTATTTCGGAAAGTCCCAGTTGTAGAGTGGAAGAGAACTGAAAGTCCAGACTTCCACCTATCTTTTCACTACCGTCGACTCCAGACTTCTTCAGATAGTAGCAGATGAACTTCAAAACAGTCATTTCCCCCAGCAAATAGGAAATGGAAGTCTAGAGAGCTAATAGGACTTTTTCATCTCAACCCAACTCTGTGATCTAATTTCAGATAGCAGGAAATATGCCAACTTTAGTGGCTAATTAGAGGCATTCATTGGAAATTATTTGTAGCCAACCTTCAATCTCTTATAGCAAAGGGCATTGACAATGTGGGCAGCATAAGCACTGGCAGCATGCATGGTGGAAATTTTCTCAGGAAAGGGTACAAGAAAAAGTGGTTGCGCTTAGATTATGCAATTCGCTTGGCTGAAAAACTTCTCAGTCTACACTGATGCTAATTTTGGCTAAATTTAGCCACAGTTCACGCTTTTCCACTTGGATGCTGGAAGCCTTCTTTTGTCAGGGAGGGAGCTTTAGCAAAGAGTGTCTTTCACTCACGTATCTCAAAACTGAAGTTTAATTCTGGAGCAGACTAGCACTTGCATTGTGAATTAAAACTTTATTAGATTTATTAAATTCAGGTTGCTTTAGGATTAAACACAAAACCTCTCCTTTTGTTGACATAATTATACTCATTTGGGGTTTAATGTTCTTTTATCAAAGGAGAACCCACCCTAATGTCAACTCCATGAAGTCGGGAAGTTTTGTCTATTTGGTTCACTGCTGTATCCCCACAGCCCACAGCAGGGTCTGGCACATAAGCAGGCACTCATTTTGTATTTATTAAGTGAATGGTTGAATGAATGCATGAGACATAGTCTCAAGTGAAGGAGAGGATGCCACTGTACTGAGATCAGATGGCAAGCCTAAATACTTGGTTTCAAAGAAGCTCACCCCACCAGTGCCAGGAACATTTGGATCTCAACCACACCCTGTGTTCCATCCCTACCTCCTACTTGCTCTTACTTCCACTGTTTTAATAAAAAGGGTTTATTTGAACTTTTTGCAAGTGGGGAAGTTTGGCAGAGCTAATGAATGACCTTTCATACCATATTGACTCTAGGGCAAGAAAACTTACTTTTTCCCACAATATCACTGCCCTAAGGTAAGATTTTTTAAAATAAAGAGCAGCTTTAAATCATGCAGGAAGTCAGTTACATCCAAAAGGGACCCTTAAAAAAACAACAACAATAACAAAAACAAGAGCAACAGATACAGTTAGCAAATTTTGCCTTCAGTACTCCATGCTTCAACTTGTTTTCTTTTTTTATACTTCCCTATGTTCCTTGCACAAAGGTACCCATTTCCTTCATTTCACCCTCCTCCCCCAGGAAAAGATTTCATAACTCACTCACTTAAAATTATAAATAAGACCTTATCTATTACTATTCAGAGCTATTATAATCTTAAATCAAAGGAATCTACTTCTAACTGAGTAAGAGTATTTTGTAGATAAGAAGCCAACTCAGAAGTTCTAAAATCCAATTATTCATTCCTATAATATTAAAGAATATTAGTTAGCTACAAAGAGCTCATGGTCTAGTAGTAGAAGCAAATGTGTAAAACCAATTATAAATTTCTATGACTACCACTAATAATGTGGGATGTACAATGTGACTATTTAAAAGGGAGTGATCAGTTTGGTTCTCTGCAAAAATCATTATTTTCCATTGAATCAGAATCAGTCTTTTTCATTGTTAGGTAGCATTAATAATTTTAAAAGTTTATCCTCTTGTTGAGCTGAAGACTTGTTTTTCCATGTGTTTTACATATTTGTCAAGTACTGACCCCTGGAGTAGAAAAAAGTCCCAATTCCCAGATGTTTTAGGTGAGTAGAGAGGTTTTTTTTTTTAAGAATTGCCTATTTTCTAAACATTTAAACAGGCCATCCCCTTGTCTATTTTTAACTACTGCCTGTCCTATTAGAAGCCATGGACCACCCAGCATCTGATCTAATATAGCAAGTATCTATCTAAGATGGTAGCAGCTGGTAGGAGGCAATGGATTTGCCTCTAACAATTAATGGACTATCATTCTCTTGGTAGGACCTCTGCCCCACTTCATTATTAGATGGGAGGTAGAATATCAGATTAGGAGCTGGAGATGCATTTCAAGCACAGAGTTCCTTTTAGGATAAAGACCCATGTTGTCGTCTGTGGCATTTGACACTCTGCTTGTAGCCCACAGCAATTTATCTCTGCAACTGGCTGAGATCTCTGAAAGGAAGGCAGAGCACCAATCAGGCTCCTGAATTGTTCCTAAAATTCTAGTGGAAAGTTCACCATCAACGCCAAACATAACAGGACTTTAATGACCCTGAAGTTCTCCTGAGAAATTCAGATAAGAAATAAATGAGTAGCAGAGATTTAAAACAATGATAATACAGAAGGTTAATGAGAAGATGCATGCTTGCGTGCTCCTGGTGGATACGGCCTTCTGGGAGGTGATTTGGCAAAATATCAAAAGTCTGAAAATGTGCACATGCTTTGACCCAGTAATATTTGGAGTATAATTGGGAATGTATGCAAAAATTTCCCTTATAAATATACTTATAGCAGCATAAGTTATAAAAAGGGAATATTTGGGCAATTAAATATTTGACCATAGAAGATTGCTTAAATTAATCTGTTTATCCTAATGAGGGAATGAATACCAGGAGTCATTGAAAATCAGGCTGTAGAATACTTAATGACATGGCAAGATACTCATTATTAAGTATTAAGGGGAAAAAAGCAGGTTGCAAAACATTATGTGCTGGGATGTGATTTAAATTATGTAAAGCATATATATGTATATGGAAAAAACCCAACATATTGATGCCTATACATCAATATGTAATATTTGATTCCTTAAGTATAGAGATTAGAGCATAATTTTTACTTTGCTGTGCTTTTCTAGAGAGTCCATATTTTCTATTAGGATGGGCCATAAGAAGTTGCCTTTATTTAACTGTGTCTGATCTGCAAATGGCCATTTTGTAAGGTTCAAGCTTATGTAATTAATATGATTTTTTTCCTAATAAAAATTATGTTGGTTTGTTTGTTAAAGAAATGATGTTCTCAACACACAGGCTGAGACACTGATCTCCCAACACTTGTACTGGCTGCAATAGCTAGAAGCCAGGATTGTGCTTTTGTTCTCCAGCTCCTTCTCTATTTAGTGTGGATACAGAAAAATGATCATTTTCTAAGTATGTTGTAAACTAAAAAAGTTTGGTAAACACTGGTAGATCAAGGAGACAGTTTCATAGTTTTTTTTTTTTTTTCTTGCAAGGGGTTAGGGGTGGTTTGGAAAATAGCAGACTTTTTAACTATTATTTCTGGAAAGTGGCTCAAATTTAGGAATTCCCTTTCTCAAGGAATCTGTGACACCAAAAAGATCGGTTTACCCTGTTCTCAAAAGAATTTTCCAGCTCCTATCATTAAAAGGGAGAGCTGGGCTCATAAAGTGAGATTGAAATATAAAATGTTTTCTCTACACATCCACCCACCCATCTAACCTCAGTTTCATTTGCAAAGTCTCTCACCTCACTAGCAATCACTGAAATCCTAACTACAGAGTATTTCAGCCAAGCTGTGGGATTGTGGCATTTAGATTTGCAAGACTCAAGGATTTGTGTCATAAGGTAATCATAACACTGCTAACGCACTGAACTGGATCATATGACTTTTTAAGACTTCAAGGAGGTAACATACCAAATGTCATGGCTCAAAAAGGGCATAGCTTACTAGGCTAATTTACTTTCCCTTCACTGGATGACTAGTGCAGCTGGTAGGTTTTGAACAATCAGCTAAACTTAGAATTGTGGTCAACAGACAGACATACTGTGCTTAAAGCCTTGGCTGTGAGTCCAGATTCACATTGGAATAAATTGTCTAAACTTCAACTACACAGACAGCTGGGCAACTGTCCACAGATATTTAGAACAGAGTTGGAAGAATCCTTGAGGTTTTCTAATCTGTCTACTCAATGAAAAAAATCTATACTAAAGCATACCTGATGGATGGTATCAGTCAGTCTCTGCTTGGGCGGACAGCAAGTCTACTACTCCATGGGTTAGCATTTTCCATTGTTGGAATTAGAAAAGGATTCCATATTAGGGAGCTGGTATTGATTGGCCTTGCTCTTGGTTTTGATATGGTCCTAATACTGCCATCTAAAGTAGAAAAAGTTTACTTCTCTTTTTACATTACAGACTTTCAAATATTTGATGGCAATAACACCATGGTTAAATTTTAATTAACAGAAATGAAAAGTCTTGAGAAACAGAGTAAATGCTGGCACAAACATGTCTACATTAAGTGTAAACAGAGGCTATATTTGCTTTTTTGAAAAACAGACTTTAATTTTTAGAGCAGTTTTAGATTTATGGAATAACTGAGTAGATAGTACAGAGTATTCCTATATACCCCCATGTATTACACACCCAGATTCCCCTATTATTAACATCTTACATTAGTATTAATGAACAATACTGATACATTATTATTAATTAAAATCTATACTTTATTTAGATTTCCTCAGTGTTTACCTAAATATTATTTCTCTTCTAGAATCTCATCCAGGATACCACATTACATTTAACTCCTCTTGACTGGAGAGTTTTTTAATTTCCTTGATTTTGATGTCCTTGACAGCTTTGAGGGGCACTGGTCAGATATTTTACAGAATGCCTCTCTACTGGGATCTGTCTGTTTATCTCACGGTTTGATTGGGGTTATAGGTTTTGGGGAGAAACATAACAGAAGTACCATTTTCATCACATCGAAATAAAGGTACATACTATCAATTTGATATCAACTGATGTTGTTAACCTTGATCATCTAGCCAAGGTAGTATTTGTCAGGTTTCTCTACTTTTGTAAAGCCATTTATTTCCCCCCTCTTTCCATACTGTACTCTTTGGAAGGAAGTCACTGTGTGCAGTCTGTACTTAGAAAGTGGATAGGTATGATTCCCCTCCTTTAGGGTGGACTATCTACATAATTTATTTGGAATTCTTTTGAATAAGAGATTTGTCTCTTCTCCACCATTTATTCATTTATTCAATGATATGTTTATATCAGTATGGATCGTGAATAATTATATTTTGGGTTATAATTCACTACTACTTTATTAATTTTGTAACTCAAACTGTTCTGGTTTCGGCCATTGCAAACACTTTCAGTTGGCTCTTATGTCTCTGTTAGGTACCCTCATCAATGTAGATTGGTTTATGGGTTGTTGTTTGTTTGTTTTTTGAGCACCTCCTTACATTTTTGGACTATAAAATGCTCCAGATTATATTTAATCTCCCAGTCCTAAAATCAGACATTTCAGACTCCAAGGAGTCTGCTTTTTGTTTCTAAGTCAGAGAATGGAATTAGAAACCAAGATCTGGGTGCTAAGTGTGCTTGTTTCTACTGGGATATTGTTTATTTTAGGCCCTCTCAGATGACAGAGCAGGGAAATATATGTGTGAATACTGCCCTATGTATATACACATATCTATAAATATTTTATATGTAACCATATGTGTCTATATTAAGCTAAACATGAGTTCATAATGATTTCTCCAACTCTAATCCGCCACCGCATGAATCATTCCAGCCTTCTGCCCCTGCCCATCTGTAAACTGCCACTTCAACAGTGAGAAATATGGCTACCATCATCCACCATCCACTTACATAAATATTCAGTTCCAGTATACATGCAAAGCAGGATCATAATTATTAACCTTTACCCCTATGGAAAACAAATTTATCAACTACAGTATAGTGTTTATGTGCAGTTATGCATTTAGATTTGCAGATATAATTGCTTTGAATAAACAGGGTTTTAAAAACTTAGTTGATATTTTTCAATTGCTCTTATCTGACATTCAGTAGTGACAGATTGCCGTGGTTATAGTACATTGCTTCCTTGCTAAAATTTAAACTTTGCAGAAGTTCTCCTGCCCATTTATTTATTTAGGAACACAACATTATTCTTTGTAGGAAAGGGGGTATGGCACTAATAAATACATTTTAACCAAGTTAAAGGTAGTTTATTAAACAAATTTACGTTAGTGGGGTCATCCCCAGATGTCTACCCACCATGCCATGTAGCTGTCAGCAACAAAAAGGAGGCAGAAAGATGGAGAAGCAAGTCAAGAAATAAGAATTCCACCAAGTAAAGGGTATCAGAATCCTTCAAGGAGATTCTCCAAGAAAGTTTTCTCATTTTATCAGACACTGTTCTCCAGACAGGAGAGTACAGCATCCTTCTTTCTAGCCACTGGAATCAGTTGTTCAAGTAAACAGAGGGCATCTACAGTTTAGAGGCACTTTTTGGTAAGACTTCCTAAAAGTAAATGACAAGCAAGCTGACGTTTATCAGATTGGACGGATGTGCATGCCAGAGCCTGCTGCTGAATGCCCTCCACAGCCATGCTGTCTGTGTCTCCATATTCTCCCAAACAGCAATATGTTAAGACAGAAGAAAGACAAATTGTGGTGCAATAAATGCCTGACTATTGGTCTGGAGACTTGGGCCCTTATTCTGTTTCTACCAATTAATATCTGTATGCCTCTGGACAAGTCACTGAATCAGGTAACTCATCTGTAAAATAGATGGACCATTAAATAAGGCTCAAGGTCAGTCAAGCTTTTAATGGTTTTCAGTAAGTGAAGTCTGTCTCTAATAATGTTAGCTGTGCCATTTTTTTTCATTAAAGGAAGAAAGGAATTTATTCTCTTCAAGGAACAACCTCTCATTCAATTCTGTCTAATGAAATTCAGTTCTATACAACAAATACTGAGATTTTATTAAGTGCCAGACACTGTGGTAAGATAAACTCCTTTTGAATATAAGCAAGGCCCCTGCTTTCACAGAGCTTATAGACTAATAGAAGAAACACATAATTAAACATGTACTTTACAATGAAGTGTGATAAGGTAAAGAGGGATGATCAAAAATACTTAAGAAAGAGCCTCAAACATTTAAAAACCTATTCCCTAGAAAATCTGAAACACACTCGCTCTAATGAGAAAATGGCTACTAATAATTTAAAGATTGTCCCAATAGCAGGAAAAGAATCCACAGTTTACAGATCAAAGCTCTAATTTATTGGAAAGAGTCAACTAAATTTTAGGCACTGGCTAGCCTCTGTGTGGACCACAAAATTCCCAGGCTCTTGACATTACTGCAGTATGCATGGTCACTTACCAAGTCTGCTTACTTGACATGTAGCTGGATCTATCATGACTCTCGATGTGGGTGAAGAAGTCATCAAGAGGACATGATCTCCAGTTGATCTGAGAGCTGAACCCAGGCAATCAAAGGCTCCTCACTCCTCTCATGATTTCGGAATCATGTTCCCACAGCTGGAGTCATTTTCAAGAACACAGCCTTGAGAGGACAAGGTGGTGTTGAGACCATCTGTACTGAATACATGACTGAACCCAGTTAAGGCCTTTATATAGACTTTTAAGATTCTGATGGGTGGGTGCAGAGATCTACTTATCTTGTGGCCACACAATACCAGCCTCAAATGTAAGTTCCCTTTCTTATCAAAAAGGGAACTTACCCATCTGGAGTGGCCTGCCTCTTTCTTTGGTCTCTCCTTGCCTTCCTTGTATGCGGACCAGTTCCAGATTTCATGTGGGAAAGCTCCAGAAATTGGCAAGCCAGCCAGGAGACTGAAGAAATGGGTCTTGGGAAAGAGTCATCCAAGAGGAAATCCTGGGCTGGCTATTGACTTCTGTGTGGGAGAGGTGACCTATATGTTAGGTGCTTGGGGACTACCACGTGAATATGGGGAATTCCCTAAAAAGCTGGCTGGTTTAATACACTTGTGTAAGGAACTGTGCAGAGTACACTGTGGCAAAGAAGAAAAATGAACAGCCACCATGGTAGGCTAGCCTCTGATGCCCAACTAGACACTGAAGCTTGAGTTAGAAAGTTAGAAGAAGAGCTGAGGTTACAGAAGGACATGCAGTGTCTACTGTTCTGCTAGCTTGGGGCTGGCAGACAAGGTGGGAGAGCAGGATAAGAAGTTGAAGAACTTAGGGTGCCATTCTACAAAGCTAGGAGGGTGCAGGTGGTCATGGACTAAAGTCCCAGTGCTTGTGACAAAGCCTAATTGGGATGCTAAGAGGAGGAATTCCTGGGAAAGTGAGGAGAGCCAGAGGAGGTTATGGTGATTGACAGAAATGGATGAAACACCTGCTGCCATCCAACTCCTAATACACAGAAAAGGTAAAGCACAGTAGCCACAACCCCAGGCAGCAGAGCAGCCCCACATTCAGGAAATGTTCATGATGAGAGAATATAATCCCACTGAGCTTACTGATATAGCTGCCAAGTTCCAAGGAAAGGCCAGGGAAAGTATCCAGGCCTGGTTAGTGCAGCTATGGGATATGGGGTGTGATGGCATTTCTCTGACTGACAGGAAGCAGAGAAAAGGAACAATATCACCACACACCCTGCCCTCTGGCAGTGCCTGTATGGTGTTTGGGCGGTTCAAGGAGTTCACTCCTTTGTAGATTGGACTATTCTAACTGCAGGGAGGCTTGGTGCAATGAGGGGGATCTCCCTGGGCATGTGGGACCCTGGAAATCCATAGAGGAGGTGTAACAAATTGTTAGGGAGTTGGGAATGAGACAAGCCTTTGCCTTTGAAGGCTCTGATCCAGTCCCATTCACTTCAGGAATGAAAGCAAAGATACTCTAGTCTGCCCCCAACAGCTGGTGTGGGACACTGATATCTGTGCTGAGCCCAGTTGTGGGAGAAGACATTTATGATGTTGGACAATCCACTGCTGATCTGGGGGAAAACACAAACTGACAAATCCTGGGAACAGGTATGAGTTGTGGGAAAGGCCCAAGACAGAGATGGGAGTGGAAAATCCAAAATGCTTTCCCAATAGTCTGTACTGGATCTGGCAAAACTAACCCCAAAACAAATGTGGTTTGATCTCATTGCTGCTGGGACCCTACCTGAAAAGACAGACTAGCAACCTAGCACTGTTGGTCAGCCTGTGGAAAGCCTTAAAAACTGAACAGCAGTTCAGACCTGCCCCCCCTGTCTCTACCATTTCTGATGCCCCACTTGCTCCAACAGAAGCCTCAGGGATACAGTCCTACTCAGGGTGGATGCCTGCACAGCCCAGGCATAGGATGCAGGCCAAGACAGCCTCCAGGTGAGGGCTGTTGGAGGTGACAGGAGGCTTCATGCTGAGACCACTATTCACTGGTCCCCCAGAACTAAGCAAAAGGCAACAGCTCTGTTGATACTGGAGCTGAATGTACTCTAATACCTGGTCACCCACAGAAGTTTTCTGGTCCCCTCAGCACCATCAATAATTACGAACAACAAATGGTTATAGTCAGAAAGGTCCCTTTGACACTGCAGATTGGATGTTCTCCCCCATAAGAATATGAGGTTTTTATCTCTTCAATACCAGAGAACATACTGGGCATTGACATCCTACAAGGTCAAACTCTGCAAAGCTCTGTCAGTAAATTCTGCCTCTGGTGAGTAATCAAACCAGCACTGAGGGGAAACACCAACTGGGAACCAGTAAGTGTACCAACCCCATGAAGAGTGGTAACCGTTGAACAACATAAATTGCCTGGGGGCATAAAGAAATAGGAGAAACTATGCAAGAACTGCACTGAGTGGGCATTGCACATCCTGCCCATAGTGCCTTCAACAAGCTCAGTGTGGCTGGTAAAAAAGCCAGATGGCTCATGGTGGATGACTATGAATTACAGAGAACTGAACGAGGTAGTGGCCCCATCCATGCGGCTGTGCCCAACATTGCCACGATCTTAGATGCCTTGGCCCTGGTCCTAGGAGTGTATCCTACTGTACTGGACTTAGCAAATGCTTTTTTCAGTATATCCCTTGTCACTGAGTCACAAGATCAATTTGCCTTCACATGGGAGGGACAACAATAGACCTTTCAAGTGTTTCCCCAAGGCTACATGCCCAGCCCCACCATATGTTATATGGGATGGTAGCCTGAGATCTGTCCCTTTTCTCCTTCCCCAACTAGTAAAATGGGCTCACTGCATTGATGATATAACATTAACATGTGAAGATTTGCCTAAGCTGCAGGACACTCTGCAGACTTTGCTGGAATACCTATGAGGTATCTAGAGGACGGATGATAAACCACAGAAAATTCATGGCTCATGCACCACCATAAAGTTTTATGGTGTCATTCTGTCAAGTAAGATGCACATTGTCTCAGAAGCTGTGACTGATAAGGTACAAGCCTATCCAACCCCCAAGAACATGAGAGAGGTGCCAGCTTTTGTGGAGATTTAGGGGTTTTGGAGAACTTTTCTTCCTTACCTGTCACAGTGCCTCCATCCCTTATACCACCTGGTTAAAAAAGGGTATGTGTGGGACTGGGGATCAGAGCATCAAGCCACCTTCCAGAAGGCAAAAGTACTAGGGAAGCAGACTAAAGTTCTGGGCATCTCCCAAGCAGGGTACCATCTGGGTAGATGTGTCTGTGACTCTGGAAGGGATGGGCTGGGCATTGTGGCAGAGACAACAGAAGGAGAGAGTACCCCTAGGATTTTGGTCTCAGCTCTGGAAGGGGGCAGATACCCCATATACCCCATAGAGCAACAGCTCCTAGCTGTGTACACAGAGCTCCTCCAGATAGAGTCTCTCATGAAGGAACTGCGTATTATGGTAAGAACTTCCTTTCCTATGAAGGGCTGGGTTGAGAATACATTCCATCCACCCACCTCTGCCATAGCTCACACTCCCAGGTTGACTGAGTGGCCTACTGGCAGCAGAGGAGTACCCTGTCCTAGAATTGCCGTGCTACTGGGCCCTGTCTCTAGAATTGCGGGTGCTACTGGGCCCTGTGGAACATATAGATCCTTCAAATGCCTCCGCCCCTGTTCCTACAGAGGCCCCTGCAGCCTGTAAAGATGGAATGGGAGAAATTCCCACTGACACCCCCTACACACTTAGGTCTGTTTGAGGCAACCCATCCATACGGACTGCAGTTGCCATTCAGCCCAACACTGACACCATCTGGATGGAAAAAGGAACAAACTGCAGCAGCCAGTGGGTTCAACTTAGAGGGGTTTGGCTAAAGATCACTTTAGACCCCTAGCTGTTAACTCTTTGCACTGACAACTGAGCCGTTCTAAAGGCATTAACCCTATGGCTTAGAAAATAGGAAGCCAAGGGGTGACTGATCATGAATAAACCATTGCAGGGTCAGCATATGTGGGAAGACGTTTGGGTTGCTCTGCAAAAGCCTGAGGCAGTCCTCACTGTCTTCCATGTCCCAGCTCATAGGATGCTGACACCTCCTGGCAATCAGGAAGCTGATGCTCTAGCTTGGGTACAAGCCCTAGCAACTATATTGCCAGGGATGATGGACTGCCCTTGAAATAGAGTGGCTTGGTTGACACAATAACAGCACTTCCTGTTTGCTCTAAACAATGCCCAAGGTGAATGTCAAAGGAGTCTTGGGCCATCCACTAGAGCTCCCAACAAGTGAGGGACTGGGAAATTGATTATATTGGCCCCCTCCCTCTGAGTAAGGGTTCTAAATATGCCTTTGTTTGCATGGTTACTGCATCTGGCCTAACCCAAGCTTTCCCCTGCTGCCGTGCAAACCAGGCTTCCACTATTAGCGATGAGAGAAGAGGAGTACCATGTACAAATACCCTCGTCAATTAGACTGTGATTGAGGATCACATTTCAAAGGTCAAGAATGGACAAAAGGACCTAATACTGAATGGAGGTTCCATCTCCCCTATAGCAGGGTTGGTAGAAAGAAAAAATGAAATATTAAAAGCAGCAGATTAAATTACTAACAAGTAAAACCACCTTGGCTGGAAAGACTAAAGTACTGTCCCAGGCTTTAATACATTTGAATGATCAATCATTAGGGCTATTGCCCCATATGCCGTACTGGCAACCCCTGCCTAGATATCCAACATCTTAAAGATACAGAAGTCTCAGGAGACAGCCATTGCCTCGACTCTCAGTGTGAATTAACGTTCTACAGCTGCTGAGAACACCAAGCTCCACTGCACCTGGGAAAAGCATTATCTACTGAAATTTGCAATGGGATGTCCCACTGGGATTTGTGAGTTACTCTGAATCCCTGGGTGAGATATAACTACTCAAACTCCACTGGGATCCCACTGTTCTGCTGCAAGCCAGAGTTGTTGAAATGCACCATACCTGGAATGCAACACTGAAAGAGGGAGAAGGTGGGGGTCCTGATCTGGCATATCCCACCCCAGTCCATCTTCTCACGTCTCTCAGTGCTGCCAACCCTGGCCAATGTGTGTGGTATACACAACCAGGTCAGATTCCCAAAGCTGCTACCATATTAACATCTAAGGATCAGGCCACAAGTGCAATTCTTGCAGAAAAAGAAGACTATCCCACACAAAGTTCCTACTCAATATTGGTCTTTTTGACCTTAGACTCCTGCTACTCCTGAGGTATCTGGTCATGAGATGGACACTTGATGGAAATACCTTTCTACAGTGGACCTACTTGTATGCCACACAAAGGAACCAATCCAGCTGATGGGTATGTGGGCTGCTGCCCCCTGTCTAGTATATCAGGATTGCCACGGTGGGCATCACCCCTCCAGGGAGGGGGTTGGAAGGCCCTAAAGCAGTATATTGAGGGAGAACAAGCTAGGACTAGTAATCTTAATTCACCTGATATTACCAATACTGACCCAAAAGCCAGGCCTGTGGCATAAACTATCCATGACACTGGGCACAGGTATTCTTTTTCTGTCAAACTATACAGGCAGCTCATCAAACTGCCGATGGGAAAGGTCCTAAAACACCACCAACAGAGCCATGGGTGGCTACACTGATTTGGGGTAGGTTCATGTAGCACCTGGGGTTATGGACATTTGAACCTAGGTACGTCTATGTTGGTAACAGAAATATCACTCTAAATGGAACCAACTCAATTGCTCCAGGGATATGGGGTGGATATCACCAGAATGGTATAGTCATTCAGACACATTAAAAGATAGTGACTGGTTTGGCACTGACTAGTTATACTGCCCAGGAATTTAATGGGTAGCCCCAAATGGGACCCAGCGGTTGTGTGGCATGAATCTTTGACATGGCTTCCACCTGGATGGTTCGGCCACTGCACCCTGGGTTTTCCCTGGGCACAGGGGAGAATCTACCCCACGGCAACAAGAGATATAACTACTCAAACCCCAGCTAATGGGTATGTGCCAGCCTCCTTCCCCTAAAGGCAAGATGGGCATGCTCTGTTTTCTACTGGTACAATCAATTGGCCACCATCTTTGTCCCTTCCACTGGCCTGGAGGACATTATATCACACATAGAAGCCCTTACTAAATTCACCCAGCAAACCTTAAATGATAGCTGGCAAAGCCAGCTGTCTTTACTGAACACTAAAATGTATCTAATGAGAAAAGCCGTCCTCCAAGATACGATGGCCTTGGATATTATTACTGCCTCACAAGGAGGCACCTGTGCCATTATCCAAACAGAGTGCTATGTGTTCATACCTGATGAGTTTGCTAATGAAACATTTTTATTAAGTCACATGAAGACACAAGTGAATGTCCTGAGTGATCCCACTCCCAGCACAGGGGACTTAATAAATCAGTGGTTCATGGTTAGGATCATAGGGATCTTGCAGGAAAAAATCGTTACTTATTTTGGGAATCATTATTTTGATGTGTGTTTTCTCTTACATGTGCCTCTGTTGCTGCTGTGGTATCTGCCTCCAGGGCCGCCCGATAACCACCTAATGACCCACCTCCAAGCTAGTGGAACCCCTGCCTGACTCAGGGAACATGATAGAAGAGGGGGGCCTATGAAATTGTAAGAACCAGCACAAAGGGTGGAGGGTTGGAGGAGGTCATGGAGAGAATGTGACTGATGATTGACCTGTGAGCTGGATCCGGGGAATCAGAGGCTCCTCCTCCCGTCCCCTGTACTTGGAATGTAGCTTCTGCCCACCCTTCACACAGCTGGAGCCATTTTCAAGGACACAGCCTTGAGAAGGCAAGGTGTAGTTGAGACCACCTGGACTGAATATATGTAAGGCTTCAGTATAAACTTAAGATTCTGGTGGGTGGGTTCAGAGATATATCAATACTTATCTTGTGGCCGCCCAAGACCAGCCTTGAATGTAAGTTGTTGCTTATTAAACCTGCCACCTACCCATCTGGAGTGGCCTGCTTCTCTACCTTTGGTCTCTCCTTGCTCTCCGTGTATGTGGGCCAGTTTCAAATTTCACCCCAGGAAGCTCCCAAGTTTGAGAACCAACACATTTTATCTTTAAGTTGTCCTTTTAGCCTCAGAAATATAAATATTCAGTATTATTAGAACAAGGAAGCCCTTCAATCAGTTCGTGACATTGCCCACAAGCCCTGCAAGAAGGATAGCCTGTTGTAAATGATAACAAGTTCTTAATTTACTGTAATCTCTGCTTCAATCAGATCTGCTGCTGCAGCCTGGTGCCCAAGCTCATAGCTCCCTTATCTGCACTAACTCAGAAAATAAAAGGTGGTAAAGCTGAATTGCTGCCAGTCTTCTTCCAGTCAAGTCCTTCTACTTAAAAGGTCTGGAAAAGCCAGTTCCCTGTCCAGAGCATATCCAAACACACCTATGGAGTAGAAACTCAGCATGAGGATTTAAGGACAGGTTGTTACAGTCGGGGGGACAGGGGGCGGGGAGAGAGAAACACTGATTTTGACTTTGAGAAAGCTCACAAGCCATTAAATGTTAAACTCCCTTAGCCATTTCAAAGTCAGCAACTGCAGCATTTGTGTCAGACACTAGAAAATCGATAAACACTATGTTTCCTGCTGCACAGTATTTACCACTCCAACTTGTTAAATTTCTTTAGAGATTATGTTTTCTTTTTATATGTCACTAAATAGATTCTGAATTCACTTAGTTATTTATAAATCAAGAAAAGAGGGCTTCCCTGGTGGTGCAGTGGTTGAGAGTCCACCTGCTGATGCAGGGGACACGGGTTCGTGCCCCGGTCCGGGAAAGATCCCACAGGCCGCGGAGCGGCTGGGCCCGTGAGCCATGGCCGCTGAGCCTGCGCATCTGGAGCCTGTGCTCCGCAATGGGAGAGGCCACAGCAGTGAGAGGCCCGCGTACCGCAAAAAAAAAAAAAAAAAAAAAGAGTTGAGTTTCTTCCTGTGTGGACTAAATAATAACGCTAATCTGCATGTTCTTTTTCTCAAGCACGGGACTTACCTGTACCTTCTAAAACACTCCTCTTATGTTTATTCAGTAAGTACCACTGGCCACTCTTTTGCCTTCCTCTCCAAGCACTTATGGTTTGGGTACATGTTCTGCTTCTCGAAACATAGCTGGTCCACATTGAAATGTCGATACAGGGGCTGTTGCCTGCAATTAAGTCCTGATATTAGCAGTTCCAGGCTGAAATTGTAAATGAGTCTATATTTTTGTCATTCTTTCTTCAGCCTTCTATTTTTCATTAGCTAAATAACCAGAAAGGTCTAAACAGTGTAAACAGCATCCAGGCTTGGAAACATGGGTGGGAGGTATTACTTATGATAAGCAAACAGCTATTCTTTTTAAGCGGTGGTTAGTGGTGGGTTGAAGACCAAGAATGGGCAGTGCTAAAGAGAGACAGTTTTTCTTCTTCTGACTCAATATTCTCCCCCACTCAGTTTGTGGAGCAAAGTTGCCTCTGAAATATGTCACCAAGAAATATGATCAGTATGCCAATGTCACGTTAGATTTCTTTAAAGTTTCCCCTCATTATGTCATACATTTTTGCCAAAGTTCTTTCCAATTTCTGAGATATAAATAAACATACAGTCTTAAACTTGGGCCTCTTGACACAATGCTTTGACTTGAACTTGGCTTTTTAAAAAATATATTAAATCATATATCTTGGAGATAGTCCTCACAAATACATATAGTTCTGTCTCAGCTTTTAAATTTTTATTTATTTATTTATTTTTTGCAGTACGCGGGCCTCTCACTGTTGTGGCCTCTCCCGATGCGGAGCACAGGCTCCGGACGCGTAGGCTCAGCGGCCATGGCTCACGGGCCCAGCCGCTCCGCGGCATGTGGGATCCTCCCGGACCGGGGCACAAACCCGTGTCCCCTGCCTCGGCAGGCGGACTCTCAACCACTGTGCCACCAGGGCAGCCCTCAGCTTTTTTTAAAAGGCTATACAGACTTCCAATGTATGGATCACCAGTTTATTTAACCAATTCCCTATTAAAGGACACTTAAATTACTGCCAATCTTTTGTTATTACATGTTGTGCCACGATAAATTTACCTCTATATCTGCTATTTTCATGGGTTTATCAGTGGAATGAATTTCTAAATATGGAATTTTGGGGGCAAAGGGAAATATACATATTAAATTTTTATAGCTTGTGCTAAGTTTGTTTCCATAGAGATATAAAAATTACACTCCCACCAGTAATGTAAGAGAACTTCTTTTCCTAAGTTTTTAATAAAAGAGTGTTATTAAAACTTTTTATCTTTACCTGTCTCCTAGGTGAAAAATGTTATTTTTATGTGGCTTTTAATTTGCATTTCTCTTATGAGTGGGCTTGAGGATACTTTCCTGCGTTTAGAAGCTATGCCTTCTTTTCTGTGGACTGTAGTCACCTTTTGCTCCTTTTTACTGAATTGTTTACATAGTTTTACTTATTTGTAGGGGCTTGTTATACATTAAAGAATTCAGCTATTTTTTCTATGACAAAGTTATAGTTTTCCTGGTTTTTATCTGTCTCTGATTTAATTTGTGGTTTTCCTTTTTCAGAAAAATAAGTTTAAGTATTTAATTAAATTTATTACTTTAAAAATTATTCCTAGATTTTGTTTTATACTAAGGCAGGCATTATCTAAAATCTTTCAATATTCATTATATTACTTTTATATTTCAATTTTTGAATGTTTACATTTTTGATATCTCTGGAATTTATTTTATGTATTTTTTTTCCTAGATGGCTACTTAGTTGTCCCAACAACACAATGTATTAAGGGCCACTTTTATCATCTACTAAAGTCTCATATATATTGAAATCTATTTCTGTATATTCTATTTTTTTCTACTGATATGTTTATTTGCATACCAAGTACTATTCTGCTTTAATTCTAACAGCTTTATAGCACGATTTAGTTTTCTTCTTTTTGTAACTTAATTGGCTACGCCTACTTATGTATTAAGTAAACTGTAGAATCAACTGTGTACCTTAAAAAACATTTTGTTTTCATTTGTATTAGGGGAAATGGGCCCTTCCAGACATTTTAAAATACAAGGCCTTGACTGGAAGAAGACTGGCATGGCATATATAAATTAACTCAGGGGATATTCATATTTTTATGCTGTTTAAGCTTCCTATTATAGAACAGTGTTATCAATTTCTATATTTTAAACTATTATATGTCCTTAACTTTTATTTTAACATTGTCTTCATAGATTCTCTGCATTTCTTCCCAAGTTTATTCACAGATATTTATCTTTTTGCTGCTATTGTACATGAACCTTTTCTTTCAACAAAGAAGTTAAGTGGTTGTTGCAGTATACAGGACAACAATGTGATCCTGTTATTGATTTTCTTCTCACTTTAATTATTTTACCATTACTAACAATTATTCAGTTGATTCTTTTTTCTTCCAATCATCTAAAATATGTAATTTTATCTCTACTTTTCCCATTTTCATAACTACTTTTTTCCCCTTTTTGCTTAATTTCATCCATTAGCAAATAACGTTAAAATGGTAGTAGTGATAAAATTCATGCTACTTTGCTACTGATCATATTTGGAAATTTTCTAATGTTTTAAATAAAGAATGGATGTCAAATTTTATTGAATAACTTTTCATCATCTGTGGAGTCAACTTCCCTGATTTTATTAGTATTTTGAATTATGTTAATGGATTTTAATATTGAATCACAATTCAACATACTTCACCATCATGGTGTTATTCTTCACTTTGCTTCTGGATTCTGTTTGCTGATTTTCAGCTGGAAATTTCTGCTTGGTATTCGTATTTGTATTTGTGAGTTCTGCTGTTTTCTTTTGTTCTTTATTTCTTTTCTCTTCTTTTCTTTCTGGCTCTCTTTGTCAAGCTTTGATATTAATGTCATTGAAGTTTCATGGAAAAAATGGGAAGATTTTTTGTTCCTGTTGTTATATGATTTAGCACACCTATAACATTGAAACTTTTATTTTAAAATTAAAGCACCCACTTCTCAGTTGGAGACACTTTGGCTTTAACAAATTTGGCATATTCTCACTCTTCCCAGAAGGGATCTGAATCATAAGGACATTGAGAATTCTAGAGACAAAATAGGGTAAAGTCTAAAAGGAACATGGAAGGTGGTGATGGCAGGCACCACTTAGTGTCTAGTAGGGCCTGCTTCTAGTCCAGCAACCAGTCCTAAGATGAGCAGACGCTGTGCTCTGTACAACGTTCATGAAGGAGCAGTCACATACTTGTTTCAATGCTAAATTGAACTGTACACTTTATAAGGTACCTAAATGCTCCTTTATCCATTCCTTTATTTTTTTTACAGCCTATTGAGCTTCTGATATACACTAGGAACTCTGGTAACTGCTAGGATACAGAAAATTTTTTATAAATCAACACCTAATTGTCACCTAATTGTTGATTTGAAAAACTGTAAGCAATATTGATCACAGCCAAAGAATGAGAATAAGAAAATTTAGAGATATGAGTAGAAAATGCCAGGCAGCGAGTAACTTCCATCCTTAGAGACATGACTACCCAACGCAGATGTGCATCACAAGCATTACTAATGTAGCTATTAATCAAGTTAACTTCTGATTTCTCCCAAGTGAGAAAAGTAGGAAAGGATAAAAGCAAAAGTAGAATAATTTTCCTTTAATGCAAATTTAATTGGGGATAAGAGAAAACAAAAGAGAGAACGTACATCTTAAGGATATTCCAAATAGGTGTGTGTGTGTGTGTGTGTGTGTGTACTTTATTTCCCTATTGACTTTTCTTCATACATTTGATAATAGAGTCTTGGATTAAAAAGATAAGTAGGCTAGTAGTTCCTTTATTACTCCTCTACTCAAAACTTTTTCAATCCAATATTTGTGAATTATTTCTTAGCTGCTTAGGAGTAGCCATCTAGTTAAAAGAACTTAATTAGCAATATTCATTTATTTGAATAGGAATTTGACACAGTGTTGAAAGATAATAATAATGACATTGCCTGAGCAGTCATAAGCTATGATATAGGTGTGGTGGGACCATATAGACATAGACATGCTATTTTAAAAGACCAATGTCAAATGATTATGTAAATTCTTTTCCAGTGCAGAGAAACTCTAAACTCTATTTGGGAATATTGATAGTCTAGAAAAGCTGGTTTACTTTTGCCCTCTTACTTTGAACACAGACATTGTTTATTGCTTTAAAAGACATGGAATATATAATAAACCACCTGCTATAAGGTCATGTCAAACTGTTTTCATATAATATGTCCTGATATGCTTGGCATTAAGGATTAGCCCTTATGTCTAACCAATCTTCCTGTGATGCAGTATTCCTTCTCATTCAGAAATTTCCATGATGTGTTTGTATATACAAAAGCTAATGGTGGGATGAAATTCTTTCTGTGGAAAAGCTTGCCATATAGGAATCCTCAGGGGACTTGGATGATGGGAAGGGAACCTGACATACATCTTTTTCCTCAGTAAATATTTAAAGAAATACATCCTTTAAGCCTCTGAACTTGTCTCAGCCATGATTCACAAAGCGAAGAAAACTTGAAGAGAATTCTCTTTCCTTTAAAAGAAGAAAATTATTTGTCTGTCCTACAATCTGGGATTACTGAGATAAAAAAAAATATACTAAAGTTACATATGTGCTCTTGATTTTTCATCTATTGTTTTTTCTATCAGCATGTGGCAAACTTCAACAGGAAGAGAAGTACTATTTGAAATTATAAAAAGTTTAAAAAGCATACTCAGGTTGTGCCCCACCCTCTCAAGTACAGCAAGACTATTAACACACCAGAAGCAGTTAATTTAGAATCATTTTAAAATTTTGGTTGATAATACGTTCCTCTGGTGACTTTTTTATTCAAGATATCATTAGCTTCTAAGGGAGAAATGACAGTACAAACTTAGAGTCGATATATTTTCCCAAAAGCAAAAGAACAAAGCTGAGTTTGTGACTGCCTCAAGGTGTTGTCCCTCTGTGGCAGACAAGTCTGAATTTATACCTTGTCAAGATTCAGCGGTATTATTCTTATTGACTAAAAGGAACTTGAAGTACTGATAAGGGAAGGAAAAGCAGGTAGCTTTTCCTTATCAGGACATTTTTGTTAGCTTGACATATAGCAAATGGATGGGGGTGGGCAGTATTGTAGGGAGATGCAAAGACTCCTGTGATGGTACATGGCATGTCAGAGAGAAAACTTGCTAAAAGCAAATAAATATATAATAGTGTCTCCCTTACCTCTCTCTCTCTCCTATGGTACCTACAGTGCCTTAGCTACAGAGTCATTCTTACTGTTGCTGAATATATAAATGCATACTGTGCTATCAACAACGGATGAGGTATTGCACATATAGTATTACACATTAGTGAACTTTTACCACTTATTAGTCACTTTATATTATAAAATTGTAGGATATAGTTTTTAAAAACAATTAAATACTTTACTAATATCTCTATGTTACTAACCACTCAGTGACTCAAGATCATTACACTGGGCTTCCCTGGTGGTGCAGTGGTTGAGTGTCTGCCTGCCGATGCAGGGAACATGGGTTCGTGCCCCAGTCTGGGAAGATCCCACATGCCATGGAGCGGCTGGGCCCGTGAGCCATGGCCGCTGAGCCTGCGTGTCCAGAGCCTGTGCTCCGCAACGGGAGAGGCCACAACAGTGAGAGGCCCGCGTACAGCAAAAAAAAAAAAAAAAAAAAAATCATTATACTGGCTGTCAAATACAGCCATACTCTCATGAATGCTGAGATATATTAGGATACTTTTCCCTTCACTAAATTAGACCATTTTTCTTGGATTTCTTTGTGTTTGCTTATTTTTTCCCTCTCTCTCTACTGTACCTTCTTGTTATTAAATTGTATACCTACAGAAGTCAGGATTGGCTATGTGATGCTTCAGTGGGGTCAGCCTCAATTACTAGACTTTAAACTAGTGAATGAGCATGTCTGTGAATGAGCATGGTCTTTGGCATATAGTAAGTTCTTACTAAACATTTCTAGAATAAATATATAAAAGATGACCCTAGCATTTTTAGAGTACAGTATGAGTCTGATATTATATATGACATATATGCACATTATTGAAGTTAATTTCTACAACATCCTGTGAGACAGGTGTGATTATTTTCATTTTCCAAAGTAGGAAATTGAATGTCATGGAGATTAAGTGACTCACTGCCTTCCCCAGTTAGCAAGGGGTAAAGTTGAGATTTGAACTGTGGTCTATTTGGATCTAAAGTCACTGCTGTGTATCTGCTGGTTCCATAGTCCTACAACCTTGTCTTCCCTTCCATTTAAATTTGCCTCATCTGCTATGTCTGAGAAAACAGACAACCTCTGAAAACATGAATACATAACATCATTTTATACTTTATCTTCTAGTTCTCAGCTATATTCCAGATAGTAGGAATTTATAAATATATTTATATTATATATAAAAAATATATATTTTACCATTCTTCAGGTATGGCCCAAACCATATTTACACTGATAAAATTCATTCTATGTCTAACATATGAATAGTATTTGAAGATCATGCAAAAATACACTCCAATTAAGATATTAAAAAAATACAAATATGGCTGCTTTAGGGAATCTCAAAATCTCTGTTAAAATGAAAATATTTTTATTATTGTTTACCATTTCCCTTTACATTTGTTTTGGTTTGTAAAGTTTGATTTGTACTCAGTATTTTCAGATACGTGTTTCTACACACAGACAAGTATCAACTATGTTGCTCATAGGAATGGTCTTTAAAAACAATGTCCCTTATTATAAATACATACATATTATATTTTTATTTCTGAAACATTTTTGATGATAAGGTTGATATATTAAAAAAATAGTGGTACTTCCCTGGTGGTCCAGTGGTTAAGACTCTGCGCTCCTAATGCAGGGGGCGCTGGTTCGATCCCTCATCAGGGAACTAAGATCCCGCATGCTGCACGGTGCGGGCAGGGAAAGAAAAAAAAAAAAAGGAAAATGGTAGCCAAATGTGCTGCCATTCTTAAAAATTTCAAAAGCTCTTTTAATGCAGCCTGAAGTTTGTTGTTTTTACATAAGGACTATCACTGTGGAATTCTGCCTGGCTCTATTTTGCATATACCGTTATCATCATTAAAGAATGGAGTGAAAGTTAAGGGCCTTGCTTTTTTCTTAATTAAGAAACAAAATGCTATTAATGCAAAGAAGACTTTTAGCTACTACCTACTGAACAACAGCTCTTAGAGCTTGCAGCAAGCCATTTGAGGCACCATGACAGCACCAGATTCACTTTTCTACTGTGGGCTAAGGATGGACATACAAGGTGAAGGCTTGAAATGGCAGAGGCTTAATGAAACTGATTTCACTTAAGAATAATTCATTTGTTTCAATTTCATTAGACTCTGATTAGCCCCTATAAAAATGTATCCTGCCCTCATTCCTGGTGAAAGTCATTTTCCTCACAAATGTCTTAACAATTGCTAGGGTGAATAAGACAAGTTCCAAAACATATTTGAGTTCTCTGGCTAGATATAACTCTTAGCTGAAGTTCAATGAACAGACATGGTCTTAGTCTTAATTTATTAGAAGATAATAAATAGGAGAATTGAGAGCAATTCAGCGAACCTGCAATTGAGGTAAGTTGACTCTGTTGTCAAAGTACAATTCTATGAATAAATAAAATCCTCTTTAGCAACCCAAAAGAAAGATATTGCCTTATTCTAGCTAAACTGTGGAAAAATAAAGGCAGTTTAACCTGACATAGTTTGTAAAAGTTTATTTCAAGGGAGAAAGGATTTGTGGCTAGAACATGAGTCTTTAATTGTAATGATACATTGTGTTTCCCATCTCCCCTGTTGCCACCACTTTCCTGAAATTCATCTCTTCTAAAACAAAAGATTATGCATGCAAAAAGCTTGGAGGGTACAGTGAGGTTAGCCTAGCCTATACCAGGGAAAGAAACCAAGATCTCAGGAGTATAACCTAAGAAAGTTTACTACAGTGCGATGACATTTCTCGGTGGTTCCTATCCAAATAGTGACCCAGAGATTCATTCTGCTTGAATCTTTTGTCTGCGTCAGCTTCCAGATGATGAGTTGGGGAAGAGAGAACTTGAGGGAACACACCAACTCTTAAATGCCTTGGCAAGAAAGTTACATACATCAATTCTGCACACAGCCTACATGCCAAAAACTAGTTAAATGGTCCCACTTATCTTCAAGGGGGCTGAAAAATATGGAACAGATCATGGCTATTTCATGAGGATAAATGTGTCTGCCACAAGGGAGTCAGCTTTAGAATAATTCTACAAGAAGTAACAATATTTGTAACATAAGAGGTATAATAAGAATATTTCATTCCTTAATTTGTTAATATGGTGTTCACATCGATTGATTTGCATATATTGAAGAATCCTCACATCTCTGGGATAAATCCCACTTGATCATGGTGTATGATCCTTTTAGTATGTTGTTGGATTCTGTTTGCTAGTATTTTGTTCAGGATTTTTGTATCTATGTTCATCAGTGATATTGGTCTATAATTTTGTTTTTCTATGACATCTTTTTCTGGTTTTGGTAGCAGGGTGATGGTGTCTTCATAAAATGAGTTTGGGAGTGTTCCTCCCTCTGCAATTTTTTGGAAGAGTTTGAGAAGGATCGGTGTTAGCTCTTCTCTAAATGTTTGACAGAATTCGCCTGTGAAGCGAACTGGTCCTGGACTTTTGTTTGTTGTAAGATTTTTAATTACAGTTTCAATTTCATTACTTGTGATAGGTCTGTTTATATTTTCTAATCTCGATAGATGCAGAAAAAGCTTTTGACAAAATTCAACACCCATTTATGATAAAAACTCTCCAGAAAATGGGCATAGAGGGAAACTACCTCAATGTAATAAAGGCCGTATATGACAAACCCACAGCAAATATCATACTCAATGGTGAAAAACTGAAAGCATTTCCACTAAGATCAGGAACAAGACAAGGATGTCCACTCTCGCCATTCTTATTCTGCATAGTTTTGGAAGTCTTAGCCACGGCAGTCAGAGAAAAAAAAGAAATAAGAGGAATACAAATAGGAAAAGAAGAAGTAAAACTGTCACTGTTTGCAGATAACATGATACTATACATATAAAATCCTAAAGATGCCACCAGAAAATTACTAATCAATGAATTTGGTAAGGTTGCAGGATTCAAAATTAATGCACAGAAATCTCTGGCATTCCTATACACTAACAACAAAAAATCAGAAAGAGAAATCAAGGAAACAATCCCATTTACCATTGCAACAAAAATAATAAAATATCTAGGAATAAACCTACCTAAGGAGGCTAAAGACTTGTACTCAGAAAACTATAAAACACTGATGAAAGAAATCAAAGATGACATAAACAGATGGAGAAATATACCATGATCTTGGATTGGAAGAATCAATATTGTGAAAATGACTATACTACCCAAAGCAATCTACAGATTCAGTGCAATCCCTATCAAACTACTGCTGGCTTTCTTCACAGAATTAGAACAAAAGATTTTACAATTTGTATGGAAACATAAAAGACCCTGAATAGCCAAAGCAATCTTGAAAAAGAAAAATGGAGCTGGAGGAACAGGCTCCCCGACTTCAAACTATTACAGTAATCAAGACAGTATGGTACTGGCACAAAAACAGAAAGATAGATCAGTGGTAGGATAGAAAGCCCAGAGATAAACCGATGCATATATGGTCACCTGATTTATGACAAAGGAGGCAAGAACATACAATGGAGAAAAGACAGCCTCTTCAATAAGTGGTGCTGGGAAAACTGGACAGCTACATGTAAAAGAATGAAATTAGAACACTAACACTGAAAACAAAAATAAACTCCAAATGGATTAAAGACCTAAATGTAAGACCAGACACTATAAAACTCTTACAGGAAAACATAGGAAAAACACTCTTTGACATAACTCACAGTAAGATCTTTTTTGACCCACCTCCTAGAGTAATGAAAATAAAAACAAAAATAAACAAATAGGACTTAATGAAACTTCAAAGCTTTTGCACAGCAAAGGAAACCATAAACAAGATGAAAAGACAACACTCATAATGGGAGAAAATATTTGCAAATGAAACAATGGACAAAGGATTAATCTCCAAAATATACAAACAGCTCATGGAACTCAATATCAAAAAAACAAGCAATCCAATTAAAAAATGGGTGGAAGACCTAAATAGACATTTCACCAAAAAAGAAATACAGATGGCCAAGAGGCACATGAAAAGATGCTCCACGTCACTAATCATTAGAGAAATGCAAATCAAATCTAAAATGAGGTATCACCTCACACCAGTCAGAATGGCCATCATCAAAATATCTACAAACAATAAATGCTGGAAAGGGTGTGGTGAAAAGGGAACCCTCCTGTACTGTTGGTGGGAATGTAAATCGATAAAACCACTACGGAGAACAGTATGGAGGCTCCTTAAAAACCTAAAAATAGAATTACCATATGACCCAGCAGTCCCACTACTGGGCATATACCCTGAGAAAACCATAATTCAAAAAGAGTCATGTACCACAATGTGCATTGCAGCTCTATTTACAATAGCCAGGACATGGAAGCAACCTAAATGTCCATCGACAGATGAATGGATAAAGAAGATGTGGCACATATATACAATGGAATATTACTCAGCCATAAAAGGAAACGAAATTGAACTATTTGTAGTGAGGTGGATGGACCTAGAGTCTGTCATACAGAGTGAAGTAAGTCAGAAAGAGATCAACAAATACGATGTGCTAATGCATATATATGGAATCTAAAAAAAAAAGGTGCTGATGAACCTAGTGGCAGGCAGGAATAAAGATTTAGACATAGAGAATGGACTCGAGGACACAGGGGAGAGGAAGGAGAAGCTGGGGCGAAGTGAGAGTAGCATCAACATATCAAATGTAAAATTTCTGCTAGTGGGAAGCAGCAGCATAGCACAAGGAGACCAGCTCCGTGTTTTGCGATGACCTAGAGGGGTGGGATAGGGAAGGTGGGAGGGAGGCTCAAGAGGGAGGGGATGTGGGGATATATGTATGCATACGACTAATTCACTCTGTTGTACAACAGAAACTAACAGTACTGTGAAGCAATTATACTCCAATAAAGATCTATTAAAAAATATTTCATATATAAAGGCACTTAACTTTTAAAATAGGAGAAATTATAGCATTTTTATCATCAGAGAAACATGTTTTTCCATCCATAAATGTTCATATAAATCATTTAATTCAGAAAACTGTCAGTAAACTGCTAATTTTAAAATGCTGAGAAAGATGCAATGTCTCTTTTCACAGACATTACAGACATCTAGGAGCTTTCTTCTTCCTTTTCTTTTTCAGCCAGTTCACTCCATTTTATTCGCTTCTTAGAGCTTTCATTTAATTTATCACATATACAAGGAATAGTCTCAACATTCCTGTCCTACAAACCATATCCCTCACTTTAAATTGAAGTTCAGAGCCCATTTCACAAAAACATCTCAAGGGAAATTTCCCTCAATTAACTGTGGCTCTGCACAATCCCTTCCTTATCTCTTTCTGTCAGAGTATTTCTTTGTATGTATTCGTATTCATTGAATACCAACCTATCTTGTCTTTTTTGAAAGATTATAAAATTCTGAGGGCATAAGTCATGTCTAATCTCAACTATATACTTTAGGTTCCTATTATAGTGCTAAGCATCTATGCATACTTTACAAATGTTGTTGACCTATTTACAAGGACTTGAAATTCTATGTATAGATTTTGGAATCTCCTGCTTGACTGCATTAAATTCTTCGAATAATTTCTTCCTGTTCATGAGAAAAGTATATTTCAATGGATGAGAAATAAATCATTTAGCAGTGTTTATTTTATAACTGGTTTTCAGCTTTGTAATAATGAAGGATAAGTTGGGAGAAATGTTGATACTCTAAGACACTAATGTATTCACTGGATTCCAAAATGTATTGTGAGTAATTCTAAAGAGCAAAAGTAATTAACATTAAACAGCAAATAATAAAAACAGCATTATCTTCAGGAAACAGCAAGTGCAGAATGTAGTTGAGAGTTTGGGAAAAGTGTGTTGCCAGGAGAAAGCCTGTTTGTTTATCTTCCAGCTATGGGAGCTTGCTACAAATTCTATGGATCTCAAAGTGGATTCTAACCTAGACCTGTTTATATTTTGACAATAGCCTATCAAGTTATAAAATAGAAACCCTTTGCCTCACTCACTTGGCCCTACTGAAGTACTTTCTTGCTTTGCATACTTTTGTTTCATTTTTCCCAGGACCATATAAAAATAATCTAAATTGCCTTTCTTCAACTAGCAAAGAAAATAATAGCACAACAACACATTCTAAATCAGCAGTTCTTAACTTTGGCTGTACATTGGAATCACCATGGAGGTGTTAACAAATACACTGCTTCCCCACAACCCAGGGGATTTTTTTTTTGTTTTGTTGTTGTTGTTCTGGGTAGAGTTGAGGATCAGTATTGTTTTTAAGCTCATTCAGGTTTTTCAAATGTGAAGCCATGTTCTGAAGACCCCAGCAGAAGGTCTGGCTCTTTTTCTTTGTGACTGGCTGAAACAAATAAGAATCCTACCTAGAACCAACCCCATCTATTTCACTTTGACATTTAGTTTCTAAGAATAGAGAGAAATAAATGCAACTGGAACGTGTACAGGTAAGTGAAAACAAGTGGAATTTCACTAAATCTACTACTCCTCGGATATATTTATTGATTATTTGTGTGTGTGTGTATGTGTGCATGTTTGAAAGGTTTATGGATTTGACAATGACATAGAAAACAGAAATATGTAAACAAAACACTTAAAAAGTTGCTAAGATTTACACTGGAAGTGTGTAAATAGCACATTTATCTGCTTTGTTTGACACTATTCACACTATAACATTGCTAACATGGTTATGAGTGTTCCTCTGTCAAGAATTCATAAAAATTTTACTTGATTCTAATTTTCCTCTCTCCTCACTATCAGACAATATCCAAAAAGTATTGCAGAAAGTCAAAAGCATTCATCCTCTCTCTCTGAAGTTTTACATTGCATATTATCACTGTGGGTAACTTTCTAAGATCTTTCAAGTTTGGGAGGTAACAGGAATTATTTCCTTAATGTAAAATGGTAAGGTCATAGAGAGTTAATATGAAGTGTCAAAGCTTTGATTGGATAAGAATTGAAATTTTAGATGAAGGGCCAGTAACTGAGAGTCAACTGAACTATATTATAACCTTTTGGAGAAGGCTTCTAGAGGCAGCATGTTGAGGAAGGTAAGAAACATAGGAGAAACCACCTATTTAAACCCTGAGGTCATTATGAAGTTACAGCTGACTGGGTTCTACTGTCCTGGTGGATTGAAGTTTACTTAAAAGGTAGGACAGCAGGAGAGGATGGACCAAGAATCATCAATCAAAAGAAGTCATTACAAGTAGATCTATGAGTATATCAAGACAGGAAGGCAGGGCTTCCCTGGTGGCACAGTGGTTAAGAATCCGCCTGCCAATGCAGGGGATACGGGTTCAAGCCCTGGTCCGGGAAGATCCCACATGCTGCGGAGCAACTAAGCCTGTGCGCCACAACTACTAAGCCTGCGCTCCAGAGCCCACGAGCCACAACTCCTGAAGCCCGAGCGCCTAGAGCCCATGCTCTGCGACAAGAGAAACCACCGCAGTGCGAAGCCCGCGCACCGCAACAAAGAGGAGCCCCCGCTCGCCGCAACTAGAGAAAGCCTGCGCACAGCAACAAAGACCCAACACAGCCAAAAATAAATAAATAAAATAAATAAATTAAAAAAAAAAAGACAGGAAGGCAGAATTGAAATCAGGAAACTGAGCAATCGGAATGAGGGGCTGGGATCACTGGAGCAGGAGATAGGCAGTAGTCAGAAGAAAGAGAAAAGGGAGGGTCAGTAAGAAGAAGGTGAAGTTATAGAACGGAGGCATGAATGAGTAAAAGGGACCCAAGGCTCTTCTGAGGTGCTCCTTTTGAGGAAGCTAGTGTGCTGCTGGGCGGAACAAGCAAATAGGCAGAACTGAACAATGAGTATACCAGAATGAGCCCTATATTTACTCATATTTTCATTCTTTATTCAACAAATATTTACTGCATGCCTAGTATACACCAGGAACTACACTGGATTCTGAGGAAGTGCAGATGAACAAAATGGACCTTCTAAATAGCTTTCCTTCTCACAGAGAATGGCCAATGGAAAATGTCTCTAAGGAGACTGCAACAATTCTTCCCCTTCTGCTAGCTTTGGGGAGGCTCGGTCCCTTAGCTAGTTTTTTGGGTTTGCTTTATTTATTTTTATGAGTAATAATGCATAATATTTAAACTTTTATGTTTGCTCTGAATTTATATTTGCACAGGTGTAGCCAGTATTAACATTTGACACTTAAATTTTATTGATTTTAAGTTTGTTCTTGAATTGTACAGTTCCCACTGGTTTCCCTCTTGGTAATGGGCAGCTGGACATGACTGATAAAAAGCCCAGACTCCTTTTTGAATAACCTATCAAAATATTTGACCAAATGACGCCATCATTTTGAACATATCTGGAAAAAGTGAGTTAAGAGAGGCTGTCTTTGACAAGGATCACCCAACGGTATTCTTTCACCAGGCAGTGAGGGCCTCCTGTTCTCCTATGAGCCCAGGGACTGCTCTGGCGCCCACTGAAGCCCAGGCATTGCAGCAACTGAAGAAGGGTCACAGTTTTGTATCTTTCTTCCTTCTAAACTCCTTACCCTATTATAATTTAGATAACTGGTCTGAAGGAGTATGGTAATAAAGTCTGCATGCTATGGAATTGCACTAGTTGGTTATATAAAGCATCATTAGTGCTGTGCTGAAACTCCAAACACAGAGTTTAAGTTTAGACATACAAAACTTAGCGCTTCAGGTAAGCACAGAAGCAACCGATCCGATATACCCATTCCTTCTGGTCCTGTCCCACATGGTTCTCCAGTCAGGGTCACATTATTACATTTATGGTCCCTATGTATCATGAAACACACCATTAAAAAATAATTAAAGGTTCTATTTTTGACTGAGGATGAAAAGACAAAGATATGAATATTATATGTTACAATATTTTCTTCTATCTAAAACTACACTTCTTTTCTTCTGATTTTAAAGGAAATGAAAACATTTCATGCGTTTCTAAAAGTACTGTGAATCCTAGGCAATCTGTCTACTCAACCAAATGGATAGGATGTCTCTGCCTCTGGAAACTTCTACCTCATCCTGCTGGCATCAATTTACTGTACCACCCGATCTCCCTTTGCTTTTTGTTTTTAATGTAAACTCAAACTTTAGATTTCTTTTTTGGAACAAAACAGGCTCTTTTCTGATTTGTTAAGGTTATTTCTGATTTGTAAAAATGATCCCCCATCCATGTTTTTAGTAACCCCTGTTTTCCCTCATTCAATCTTGGCTGCCACAGTCAGAAAGAAAAAGCACATAGAGAAACAGACTCTTAGTAATGTGAGGAGAAGCATAAAAGAAGAGAGTGGATAGTGCTAAAGAGGAAAAAGCATGGATTTCCATCTTCCACCTCATTTTCTTCCTGAGAATCATTACCTCTAACCACCTATACGCAAAACATTTTTCCAAGAGTCATGTTTCCACCAAATATCTATTTTCACTACCCATCACTAGAAGAAATCTCTAGGAAGAGAGGGCTCTAAAGGACTGCCCCAATTACTGCTGCTGCAAACAAACTACCCTACACTTAGGGGTTCAAAGCAATCATTTTATTTTCTTCACAGCATCTGTGGGTGAGGGATTTGGCTTATCTATCCTCTATGTGGTCTGGGACCTCGGCTGGGAGGACTCCATGGCTCCATGGAGATGAGTTAGTAGTTGGAAAGGGTCTGGAATCATTGGAGACAATTTCACAGTGGCTGACGCCAGCTATCGGCTGGGACCTCATTGGGGGCTGGTGACTGACATACCTACACAGGGCATCTTCATGTGGCCTGAGTTTCCTTTCCTTACAGCATGGCAGCCACAGGGTTGGAGAATTTCTCACATAGAAGCTCAGATTTCCAACACAGAGTATTTCAGGAAAAGCAGATGGAAGCTGTGTGGCCTGCTCTTACCTAGCTGCAGAAGACACACTGCACTAATTCTACCTTACTCTACAGGTCCAAACAGAGACACATCCTGTCAGAGTCAAGGGGAGGGGACATAGTTCCCACCTCTCAGTGGGAAGAGGGTCAAATAATTTGTGGACATGTTTTAAACCACCACAGGTTTTAACTAATCCTGTAACCCATTACTTTCTATCTCAACTGAACGTTGTTAAAATCGTTACGCTCAAATACTACTACTCCACCTTCTCTAGGACAGCAGAGCCTCCTCCCCGTCCCTGTGTACCTTTCTTGTGTAGAATAAGAACAAATGCTCTATCAAAATACCTCCAAATTAAGGAAATGCACAGCCCAGTTCTGGAAGTGGGGTGGAGGGGTGCAATTATTAAGCAAATGGCCATCTGCTCAAGGCCCTTACTGTTTCATGCTATAGAAATTCAGGCTATAATGTCCAGCATAATCAAATAATATTTCAAAAACTCTTAAAAATTATTATGTCTCTATACATAAATAAGAATCCTAGGATAAAGCTACAGGCTTGGCAGAGCACTTTAATAAATTATAATGGGCTTACTTCAAGCAGAAACCTTAGATGCTCTCCTCAAGATTTCTTAGAATTTGTTCATCTGTGACCCTTCCACATTTCAGTTGAACACAACTTGGTGTGTATAATTAACAGAATAGTTCCTGATTTAACACTAATACTTCGTCCTAAAAATTTCCAAAGCCTTACTTATATCCTGTGTACTTGACAGTCTTAAACTAGGTGAATGAATAAATGAATGAATGGGTTTACTGTTTGCAATGATTTTCTACCCATTATCTGGTCTTTGAAGGTTTTTAATTCTACAATGATAAAGATTATATAACATTCTTCTTAAGTATATACTGTTTAGCACCTAACTTTTCTTAATTGATTGAAATGGAAATATTTACTATCAACCACAAACACAAAGGTCTGAGTAGAAGTGTGGTGAGAGGTGATATACTGACTGGAAATCTACAGAAGTGCAGTTATCTCATTTACAGCATGGGGGGGGGGCGGTACAGAGTAGGATAACCTGGAGGGAAAAGGAAATGAGACTTTCTACCTCTGTTCTGTTGAGATTGGACTTGAACCTACTTGCTGGTAACAGGGGCCTATGTGAAGAAAGAGAACCACACAGGCATCTAGCCTAGTGGTGGGGATAGGATGGGAGTTAGGATGATGAAAAGAGGTGATTTGTGATTCCAGTTCAGAAATAACATTAAAGACTCCAAGTACCAAGGGATTTCCAGTTAGCACTATATAAGGAAGTTTGGAACTGTGAGAAAAAGATGATGACTATAAGAACATAGTAAGATTCTGAGATCTTTGCAATTCCTCTATGCTAGTTCTTTTTATAATCTTCTATCTGTTTTTCTGCTCTGATTTATGATAAAATTCTTGAAGCTAAAAATCACTGTGGTTTATCCAGTGGCAACCTTGTGGCCTGTTCTATTGGACAGGCTTAGTTAAAAGACAGGTTGAGATACAGAAAGACTAAAAAAGAGAGTTTTGGGTGACTGCTAAGGACAAAAGAATAGTTTGGAGCACAACTTACCTTAAGAAAAATGTTAGAAGGGCAATAATAGGAAAACAAAGAACAGACATATGAGCAAAAGACAAAGACAGCATACGGGCTTGTGTGTGTATCCCTGACTTAAAACTTTTCAGTCATGCTTTTAGAAGCAGCCCTCTCCACTCAATAGCTACTACAGTGACACAGGCAGTGACAGCTAAGGTTACTCAGGAGCCAGAGCAGAGCCCAGAGCTCTCCAAAGATTTTCTGATAATTCTCACATGCTCCTACTCTCTTTATTTAAGTGTTTTTACCCTGTCAGTTGGGCATCAGAGTGTTCACCTTTGCAAGTATGACCTTCACGTTCCAGTTGGGTCTCCAAGGCCCAGGCCTCCTCAGGCATCTCTATCAACCATGAGTTGGCCTGGGTATCTGGATAAAACTTCTGTTTAAGACTCCCATCCCAACCCAGTAAGAAGTAGGTGTACTTTTTGAAAAAGACCCAAACATGTGGTTTATTGTAGAAACATGTCCAGATCAAAAATTGGTTGTTTGGAGACAATAGGTTGGCTTCTTCTACAGGAAGGAGTCTCCTTTTAATTAGCTAAAGGTAAACTATGCCTCTAGCCATGAAGCCTCAGTTGTGTATCATTTTAGATCATGATTAGAAACGTCCATTTTTATTACTTTACTAGCTCAGCCTTGGTCCTTCTTTCCTGTTGAGTTATATAGGACTGAGACAGGCCCAAGCACCAGAAATGAGGCAAATGCTACAAGTGCTAGGTCCTTGTGTACTTTATCTTCATATCTTTGTCCTCCCTCTACCTGGTGTAATGGGCTCTTTTGAATAAACTTTCTCCTTAACTCTCCAACCTACAATTAATTTAAACAATCATATCGGGTTAAGGGCTGAAACAAACCTATTTAATTTTAATAAATGTAAAGTTCAGCTCCTCCATGAATTTCTAAGCTTCTTTTGGGAAGGAACTATGTTTCTTATGCTTTTATTTCTGTCATAACCTCTATCAGAACATTCACTGAGGATATGTTGTTAAAGGCCAGGTTTTGGAATTTGTAGAATTCTCCAGGATCAGATGCTGTTTTTGTGAAGTGTTCAAGTTTGGGGCTGGGATATGTCTATTTGAGGCTGGGTATGCAACTTGTCCAAAGGACAGAGATGTAGAATTTGACAGAGGCAGGCCAATACAAGACAGTTACTCGGAGGTGGTACCTAAGCTAGACTGGGGAGAGAAGACAGAAGCCAGTGAGCAGAACTCTGGATAAGGGATGGGAAGAGAGTCAACAGACAGAGCCTCAAACTGGAAGGACTAGGATATTTTTTTCTTTTTGCTTAACTGTAATTTTTATTTTTTTCTACAGGAAATATGAATTATATATATTTTTTGAAATCTTAGGAAACAGTTTCTTGTTAAAGTCTGGAAAAAACCTAAGAATCAAATTAGAGTAATCCCAAATAATTTCAATGTACTTAACTTTAATTCATTTAAAATACTGTATAAATTGAAGTGGGAATCAAACGTACATTCATTTTTATTGGATTTTTACATTTTTCACTTGTTTATTTTCTTTTATTTTAATGTTCAGCCCTCCTCACTCCCACTTTCCTACCTTCCTCTCTACCCTGTTAAACCAAATTTTCACTATTGAATGTATGTTTTTTCCATATATTTATGACAATAGGTAAGCATGTATATGTATACACCCATGCAAAGACTCACACACATATACAAATGAAGAATTTAGTTATCGTGTAATTGTTTACTCAGAAAGATCGTTCAATATCCACTTTTCTGTATCTTTCTATTCTTACTAAACAAAAAAACCACAGAAATCACTCCAAATCAATTATCCGTTGGTACAGCTTTAATTCATTCTTTTTTAACAGCTGCAAAATTGTGATATGTATTTACCATATTTTCAGTCATTCCCCTACTGAAGAGCCATTGCTTTCTATGTAGTATTTGGCTACTCAACACACTGCAATAAATATGCCTCCTACTGCTGCTTTGTTTTATGGCTGAACTAGCAAGAAGAGGGGTTTCTGTGTCAGAAGGTAAATGCATTTTTAATTTTAATAGACACTGCATTCCAAAATGTCTTTAATACTTTAGGTTTTACACTTGCCAGTCAAGTTATCACCCTTTCAAATTACTGTCAGGCTCACAGCTATAACATGATGTCTCATTATTTTTGCATAGAAAGTTAACAATCAGTTTGAGCATTATTTTCATATACTTGATCACTTGAAGATGATCTCTGTGAATTGACTCTTATTATTGAGCTACTATTCTCATCCTGACAAATTTTCAGGGTCCTATGTATACTACAGAAACAACACTCTGTCAGTATTCTCCAGTATATTTTTCTTTCAAAACCTATTATGTATCTTTTGATGGATATTTTGTCTGTGTTATCTTTTGCTGCAAATTTATATACCTTATCTCTTACAGCTGGGTTTTCAGTCTTATTTAAGAAAGTTATACTTGCTACTAGCTATTGTACATGTACACGTACTACTAGTCTCCTAGATGTTTGCAAAACTTTTTTTTTTAAACTTTTTACAAATTAATCTTCATTCCATCTGAAATTTGTTTTTTGTACATGGTGTAAGATGCAAATGGATAGCTGATTGTGCCAGGGCTAATTATTAATGATCCATCTTTTCCCTGTGAAATGAAATACTACCTTTGTCAAATATAAAATCTTCTGTTATATACTACAATCAATTTCTAGACTCCCTTTTTCTTCTATGTCATGCTGATAAAATAATAACTGAATATCTGTTTTACAGGTTTTTCTACAGTTACGCTGTCTCTTACTAGTCTTACGTATGTGTGGGTGAGAGAGAGAGATTGAGAGAGAGAGAGATCTATAAAACCCACTCTGTTATATAAATTTTAAGGCTTTTTTTTTTTAACACTTTCAAAAATTCCCAGTTGGGATTCTGATTGATATTAAATTAAGTCCACATTTGTTTTAGAAGCATAAACATTTTCTGTTATAGTGTATCCCAAAAACCTGATTTGTCTTTCCATTTGTTGAGATATTTGTTTTATATCCTTTAATGAGATTTTAATTTTTCCTCATGTAGGTACTAAACCTTTAACAATATTTTCCTAAGTACATAGAAGCATATGAGTACACTTTATGACAGTTACTTAATCCCAGCAAATCTTATGGGATCTATTACAGTAAGTCAAACATGTGATTTTGTGTGTGTGTGTGTGTATTGTGCTGATAGAACATATCCATTTTCTTTACACTATAGTCTAAATATAAATTATGGGACCTTCCTCTCTCCTATCTACAATTGCCTTAATTAGTTTATAACTCCATATCTCTTCAAACTGTTCTATTCTGTAGTAAATGACCCTATATTATCCATCTCTATATACTCTCAATTTCCTTTCTAGTATATAGTCCTCTTTCCCAAAAGAGTTACTACAATCACCAGTTCTTTTCATTCAGGACCAGAATATGAGCCCCTGACTGACTCTTAGAAGTGACAGAGATTCCATGCTTTACACAGCCAACTTCTATCTGTCCGCCTGTCTGCCTATCTATCTATCTATCATCTATCCATTCTCATGTGGTTGATTTAAAATACAATTTCCCAATTTCAGCTGAAGTTTATACATATATTATTTGTCCGATGAAACACTTAAGAAAACAGAAGTTTGGACCTTGCTTTAAAAAAGCAGGGGAGAGAGAAGGTTATGAACAACATTCTAAGATTCAACTAAGGAAATACACAGCAAAGTAAATGCATATCCAAGACATAAATCCCACCTCAGCCTAGGTGGTGACCAGAGACTGGGGACCCATACAGCCAGGCCAGTTAGAACCCTGCTTTGTACTAGGAGCTATTTTAACTCACAAGCCAAAGGCATCTGTTTCCATAACAAAAGAACGGATGCTGGATTGTATTCAAGGACTTATAATATGTCTAATAAAAATTAAGACAAAACATAGACTATACAATTTAAAGCCTAAATATGGCAAAATTTATTTAGAAAAGTTGCATTTAGAGGAAATTAATCACAGCTGATCTGTCCTATCCTGGTCTACAGAAGTTTGTGTCTCCCATTTTAGTCAATTTATTAAGAATGGACAAATCTGAGGGTCTGGACTTGAATTCCTGTTCTGATAAAAATGAACTGTGGAAAGTTGGACAAATTAAATTTCCAAGGCCACATTTATGAAAGAGAGATTATAATCCTATATATTGATATATATCAGTGGTTCTCAACTGGGCCAATTTTTGTTGTTACAACTGGGAGGTTTTTACTGGCATCTAGTCAGTAGAGGCCAGGGATCCTACAAGACATTGTACAAGGCATAGGACAGAACACACAACAAGGAATTATCCAGCCTAAAATGTCACTAGTGCTGATGTTGAGAAACTCTGATTTATAGGGATTTTGTGATGATTAAGTGGGATACTCCTTATGAGGACATTGAACAGGCCTGGTCTATGGGAAGCAGGTACATGGTTGCTTCTCTCATTATTACTGTTATTAATAATCTGAACTCATTCATTTTTTTCATTCAACATTTTCTGTGAATACTTTGTGATTGCTTGTGGGGAGGGATGAAGTGGTAAGGTACGATATGATGAGCAGCAAATTCTGCATGTAAGTAAAATGCCACAGGAATAGTGACTTACCAAGGAAAATTTGCTGATTAGCATTTTACAGTACCCCCAACCCTTTAAATCCAAATGCTTACTTTATTCCATGATTGTTTTACTTGTTCTTAGAAATCCCTTCAGAATTAGCAACTCAGGACAAGCCCTTAAAGTGAATTCCATCAAATGCTAAAACAAGCAAACAAAATGCAACAATCCCTGTATGCAATTTCTGTCTTGCATTCTTTGTTTAATCAGACATGTCATAATAATATGGCATCTTGTATAAAATGTAATCTGAAAGACCAAAAGTATATAAATGTTGTATGTGTTACACCCCCGGAGACTAGTGAGCCATTACACAGATGACTTCAATTCTGCTTTGGGTAACTCAAGGTCTATTTGGTTTGTATCAGGATTTTTTGGTTAATGAATAAGACCTGAAGTACTTAACAAAGGGAAAAAAGGGATTTTAGTTAAAGATTAATATCAGATCAACTAAGCTTTACTGAGTTCACACATAAACAGTTTAAGAGCACTGACTCCACTGATTTTAAGACAGAGTCAAAGTGTGGTGCCAGTGCTAGCGACATCATCACCACAAGAGAACTTGTTAGAAATGCAAAGCCTCAGGCTGAAGCCCAGGTTTCCTGAATCGAGAACTCAGTGGATGAGCCCAGCAATGAGTGTTCGATTGCAGCCCTCCAGGTGACCTGGATGCACAATGAGGTTTGCGAACTACTATAGGAGAAACAAGCAAAACAAAACAAACAAAAGAGCAAAGTGTTTTCTATGGACTCCTCAAAGTGAATAATTTTATATGGATTTATTTTCCATTCCTCAAGGAGGACTCAACCTAGATCCACTTTTGCTGAGGGGTCTTTATTCTAACTAAAATACAGGGGATTAATTTACCTAGATTTCTACCCTCAATTAGACTTTTAGTCCAACTGAGAGTAGAAGAGAACTTGGTGACCACCACACAAGACGCCCTTTTGCTACAGCACAGGGAGCACCTGTGTAGGGAAAAAAGGGAAGAATTCTGGGTTTCAACAAAGTCTCTGTCACCTACATTTAAGTGACCTAGAGCGAATTATATTACCCATATTACCCTCAATTTTCTAATCTATTAAAAGAAGGTTAATTCATAGGATTTTAATAATATACAAAATTAGGGAAGTGTCTGGTACATATATTTTTTTAAGAGATAAATAAAACTCTCAAGAGGAATGGATGTTTATGGCCAGCTAAAATATCTTCTCTCTATGGATGCTATATCCTCTAGGAAAGCCAAGTTATCAGAAGGTGGCTTGGTGAACACAGACTCAGAAAAGGGGAGTTATTTATAGGATATAAATATGTTTTAGAGTTCAGGCTAAGATGGCCTAATACATCCACCTCTGCAATAACAGCTACCACTTAATTAGTGCTTACTGTCAGGCATTTACTGTATAAATACTTTACATATATTCACACATTTACTCCTTTCAACAATCTGTGTTCTCTACCTTATGCATATGGAAACTGAGGCACACAGAGTGTACAAAACTTGTTCAAACTCACATAACAAGCAAGTGACAGGCACGGGCAGGAATGAAACAGTAAAGACCGGAGCCTGCTGGGAATGCAGCTCCCTGGCTTAAGCCTGAAAGATAAGTTCTGAACCCACTGATTACTCTTGGCTTAGAATTTTTTGCTCCTCTGCTTCTTCTTTAAGCAAGCTTAACCAGCTCCCAGATTTGGAAGGATTCCCAGCCAGGGTTTCCGTTCAGGTGTCTGGATGTGCAGTTATTCTGACATACTGGGTGGCAGTGGAAACTTCTCTTTATATTTCAGCCCAGATAAAGATAAATGAAGGCCAAACAGGAAAAGAGCTGAAGTCAACATTGGACTTTGATTTGAAACTAAATCACAACAGTGTTAACCCTTCCAACTTTTTTTATTCTTAAACCTTTTAATCTCAAGTTGAGGAAAGAAGAGTTTTATTTCATGGAGCCCTCAGGCAATAGTTTTGTGCTAAATCTTTAAGTTTGTGGGTCATGATAATAGTTCTGAAAGCAACAGAGAGAGAGAAAGAGAAAGGAGATTAAAATTAATCTATTCTATATCTTTTCTTTTCAAAAGAAAAATACTTGAAAATAATACTTCACAATAATACACGAAAATGCACAACTTCTTAAAATTGTACTTATCTATACCTAATTAGCTTTTGTAATCACGGTACAGATGACCCTAGTCCTTGAATCAGCTATTCTTGAAAAATGTCGCTATGGCCAAACCTCTGTAATAGGACACACTCAGCATGAAGGGATAATGATCAGGTAAACGCTGGAGTCAGTGAGAAAAAGAAGCGCTCTAGCTGGAGTGTTAATTGCCAAATTTGAGGAGTGTAGGGAATATGGTAAACCTCCCTGGCAGTGAAACTCTCTGACGTGACTTCTACAAGTTGCAAAACCCTGCTTTAGTCATCTAATAGAATGTACTTAAAGCAGCATCTGATCACTGAGTTAGCAGCAGCAAGGTAAATTAAGAAAGGGACATTTCGTTCAAAACATTCATTGGTTATATAAAATGTTTCAGGCAATCTTCCAAGTTCTAGGGATATAGCAGTGAACAGAAGAAAATCTCAGCCCACAAAGAACTTAAATTCTTAATACTCATCAATGAAACCACATAGCTGTTGGAAATAAGACGGACATAACTACTCCTCAATCTCACACAATATAGTATTTGGAATTTATTTCAGAGTGTTTTCTATAGCTGTCCTTGCAATGATACAGTTATGGAATCTTCATATTGCATAATATCTTCTTTGGCAATATATGAGGATTTGTACTGGGATGGAACAAACATTGTGATGGGATACGTTCTGTCATCAGAGGTAAAGCAAAACCTTGAAAACAGAACAAATGTAGGCACGGATGCTCCTTGCTGCTGCTGTCCATGTTGTTTATAAAATCTGACTCTCAAGATGCCATTTCATATGTCTCTTATAGAATTCCCATATGCACTGAATCCAGTGAAGACTTAACAAGAGAGGGAGACACCAAAAGAGCAACGCAAGCATTCATATTCAAGAAAATGTGATGCTCAAGAACCAGATGAACCAGTCTGCAAGGCAGAAATAGAGACACAGATGCAAAGAACAAATGTATGGACACCAAGGAGGGAAGCAGGGGGTGGCGGGGGCGTGTGATGAACCAAGGAATTGGGATTGACATACATTCACTAATATGTATAAAATAGATAACTAATAAGAACCTGCTGTATAAAAAATTAAATTAAATTAAATTCAAAAGACAGTAGCAGTAATACAAACAGAAATAAAGCCTTGGTGTTCAGCTTCACTACCAGAAAAAAAAAAAAAGCTCTCATTCCTGTCTCATGCATAAATAAGACTTTGGAAAAAATGATTCATAAGGGTGAAAGTTGAGAAGTGTTTGGGGAAATTAATAGGCTTTTTCCCTGCTATATTAGAAAACTTTAGTTATTCATAGCATAGTGGTACCAGGACAGTATGAACTGAGTTATTCGTTCATTCATTTTAATAACTATTAATGGACTTATGCCTACAAGGTTATGAGTAATACTACTGAACAAGACATCACTTGGAGAACTTACAGTTATGGTGAAAATGAACAAGTTAAATGAGTAATTACAACAGTTAAAAATAATTGAAAGGGGTTGTATTATTTTCCTAGGACTGCCCTAACAGAGTACTACAAACTGGTGGCTTAACAAAAAAGAAATTAATTCTCTCACAGTTTTGGGGGCTAGCAGTTTGAGATCGAGTTGTCAGAAAGGCCAGGCTCCCTGTGAAGATTCCAGAGAAAAATCCTTCCCTACCTCTTCCTAGTTTCTGAGATTCTGAGTTGACATAAGTTTTCGGAAGACACTAGTCAGCCTACCACAGGTGTACGTATGATTTGTAGAAAGAAAAAAAATCTTTTGCTATAATTGGAAAGATATTTATAAAATATGAGGAGTCTCTCACAAATAATATGAAGCAACAATTTTAGGTAAAGAAGAGACAGGAAGTAACCTGAATATTTGATAGTTGAGAAAACTGAGCACAGAGAGGTTATTTGTCCAATCTCATACAGTTCAATAGAGAGCCCTGAATTTTAGATATAATTATCTTTTTGGAAATACATACTTGAAATGGTTCACTATTAGGGTGCCTTTTACAATGCTTAATGGTTATGCAGGGAAATCTTCATCTGTTCAGACACAAACCCGAATCTCACTTTAGCTAAGAGTTGCTGTTATTCAAGTAATGGTTTAGTCAAAGCCATAGAAAAAACTTCCTCTGACTGGTAGAGATGGTAATGGATAATGGTAGAGATAATGACATAGTAAACATTGAGGCAGAAAGAATATTAACTAACTTTACCAACAAATCAGATAACCCTGGTTATATATCTAGAAAGTTCATATTAAAATATTTTTGAAATATAGCTATCTGAGTAGAGAAGTTAGACCATTGCAGACATAGAGACCATATAGTAGGAAGGTTTTTATATAATGGAAGGTCAGAAAGGGAGAGTAAATTGATTTATGTATATAGGACAGGCTTTAGAATTTAAGATAATAGCTTTATTTTTCTTACAGAGATAATAGGGCAGAGGTTTAATGGATGAGATAATCTTTCTAATATACAAGGACAATAGGAAATGGAACCAAAAAATAAAAGTGTTTTGAGCACATACTATGTCTCTGACAACTTAAGTTTTTCTCAGGTAAGCCTATTACAGATAAAGAAACTGAGGTTCTGAAGAGTCATGCAAGTTGCTAGCAAATGGGAAAACTGGGATCCTTGCACACTGATCTGCAGGCTCTTCTATAGAAAAAAGGGATAAAACGAGGTCTCCTGCAAAACTTGGCAGTGACACCAGAGTTCAGGGTCAGGGTGTTAAGTAAAAAAAAAAAAACAAACTCAGGGAGGAAAATGATGTGGATCAAAACCATTAATCAACCAAATAGAGATAGAAAGAATGGGAAACTGGATGGTAGAAAAACAGAAGGAAATTAATAGTCTCATCATATTGAAGGCTGTGGCAGAAATTGGCTAAAAGCTCACCAAGCTTGTTTTTTCTTCTTGGACACACAGACCACTTCTCCTAGTTCCCCCTAAAATAAGTTTAAGTCTAAGACCATATAACTGAGTTCTGGTCAATGGACTGTGGAATGTGGTCAAATTAATGTATGCTATTTTGGGATCTGGCTCCAAAACATCCCATGAGATTCTACAGTCTCTCTGCTCATTGGCTGACTAAATGACAGCAGAGACCTCCAAGTTGAACCTACAGGATAACGAAGACACAAGATAGAAGATTCCTGGATCCCTGAGTTGTTACTTGGAATAGATTCACCCAGAAGAGCTACCTGAGTTGCACTAAGCTGTGATATGAGCAAGAAATAAACTTTTATTGTCTTAAGCTATTAAAACTTGGGGGTTATTTGTTATGACACTTGGTGTTAATTGCCCTGAATAAATATCCTGACTTTGGGGACTTCAAGAAAACTCATAGATTACTTAAGTTACCTACTACCCTTATTTCATAATGAAAGAGAGAGACAGAGATGAGAGAGAGTAAGAACTTGCTGCAAATCACACAGCCCGTTAGCATAACTGAGGCTATAGTCCAAAATTCACTTTATAGTTCTTTGCTTGAAAAAGCCAGTAGAAATGGCAAAGACTTTTAAAATAAAGACATTCTACAAATACATTCCCTTTTATTTCAGAATTTGACACCATAAATCAAGCACATGATGATATCCTTTGAACAATGCTAACTCTGGGGCAAGAAGAGAATTAATTAGTGTGTCAAAATGCAAACACTGAGCTAGAGGTAATTAGATGTGAATATGATGCCATGTAGAATCTGAAAGGAAAAGAAAGTACAGAGAAACAGACACTGAATTTTCTCTGAAGGAGGCTGTCAATAATAAGCATAAATGAAGAATAAACTCTGGCTACCTGGGGGCACATCTCTTTGGAAACTGAGGTATAACAGCATAACGGAATGTCCGAAGTGGCTAGAGTTATGGGTAAGTTGGTGATAAATATTAGACAGTACAGCAGCTCTAAAACGAATGATTGAAAAAGTGCCAAGACGTAATATAGCTATTCAAGGAGCTATGGATAGATTAGATGGGGAAAAAAGAAAAAGAAAAAAACAAAGTTTTGAGAAGGGAGCTGAATGAATTAAAATGGAGACAAGAGTGTACTTCACTTTTCAGCAAAAGCTTTCATGTGCAGTGGGGAATGGAATGGTAGTTGGAACGATTAGCAAATCTTGATTTTTGAGGATCAGAGAAAGCTAAATTTTGTTTAAAAACATAGGTGAAGCAAATAGGGAAAAGATAAGGAGTCTCATGTTCACTGAGGGAGAACCTCAATTAAGCAAATATTGAATCTATTCAAAAATCATTTCAAACATAATTCCAAACTTTGATGCTTGGTCTTTCATTTCGTTTTTGCAAAACACTAACCTTTCAGTTTTTATTTATCTGATTCCCTGGGTAGAATCACTTTAAACCTAGGTTCACTATCATGCATAATGTAAGGATTCCATTTAGCAAAGGAAAAAAACCACTACTTTTATTTAAGTGCCTTTAAAAAATCCACAATAGTTTCATTTAAGGGGAATGTTTTTAGGGAAGCTCAATATTTCTTGAGACTCCAAAGTGAAATGACTTTTTGAAATCAAAGCAGAGATAAGCTTCTTATCACCACTCATAATGGAAAACTCTCAACTTCAGGCCCTGACAACAGTTTTGCAGTCTTTATTTTAAACATTATCTGTAAAGTTGGACTGAAACTAATTTTGCCTAAAGAATTTCTCCCTAGTAAATTAAGAACATTAATTCATTTACTAATAAAGTAGAGCCTATCTGATTATAAATCATTGATGAACTATTCCACCTCTCTATACCACACTCTCATCTTCCCCATTTACTGTATATCTATACCCACTGCAGTAAATATTGGTGGTGGTTGTTGTTGATGATGGTAGTGGTGGTGGTGTATGTGGTAGAAGTTCTGCATTTTTTTTCCTTTCTGTTAAAACAACAGCAACTCGACATCCTTGGGAATTACCTGTTGCTCATTCCATATGGCTCTCTTTGGGCTCCCAATCAGAGCACATCTGCCATCAGTCTGTTGGGTGTACATTTAACCATCACACACAAAACCTCACACTTCTCACCATAGAAATTGGCTCAGGGAAGATCATATGACACAGGTTGGGCAAGTTAGAGTCTTTATAAGGAACTTTATACAGATACTAAAGGAAAACCTTTATCTTTCCCTTTGAATCATGACCTATAAAAAAAAATGTGATCCCAGAGCTGCCGGTGACCATGATTCTGTCATACAGAGAAGACCCTGAAAAAATTCTCAAGCAGGAGACTTAATCATGGTCCCTTTGTTTCAATTCTGAATATATTAAGGGCCTATTTTATATAAAATACTAGACTAGAGATAGTAAGAGACTGAAAAATAAGTGTGATATTACCTCTTTGTTAAATTTTCAGTCTAGTTAATAGTCTGTAATGTTTTAATCATCAGAGTTTATTCAAAAGAACCTAAATGAGAACATTTTTTCCAGCTATTTGATGTAGTGGTGATCAAACAGATACACTTCCTGGACTCATTGAGCTTATAGATTATGGGGAAAAAAATGCATTAATCAGATAGCCACAGAAATATTTAGCTTTCAACTGTGATTAACATTCTGAGGCAAATCCAGCATATTTGAATATTTACGTAAAAGAGGCATCTGTTCAAGATTTGGTGGTGGGGTGTGGTGGTGATGGTAATTTAGTGGACTTGAAGGATACAGTTGGAAGTAGACAAGGCCTAAGCCCTTAATGCTGCTGCTCAGCCCTAAAGACACATCATGGCACTGGAAGACGTGTCCTGCCTTTGACTAAAATATTCAAGGTGTCCACTACCATCCTTTCTCCATCCTTCACCCCAACACTCCCTGGGAGCCCACAGAAAAGGAGCAAAGGAAGTTGAGGCAGAGGTGCTACTGGGACACATTCTGGAAGTCAGTGGAATGTGGCCTGAAACAGCAAGGTCTCCATACCCCTGGGACCAGGGAGGAGGGGTATGGTTAGGAGAGTCATACCCGGGGCAATTGCTTCAGGCCGACTGATGGTGAGGAACTTCTAATAACATAGTGTTCAATAGAGAAAAATGAGATTACTTTTCACCAATGCTATTAAAAACTGGAGTGGCTGTTATACACATTTGTCACCAGCAAAGCCCATTACCAATTCCCGGGAAATAAGAATAGAATCTTGGTAATAAGATAAACTCTAACCTTTTTTTTTTTCCTCTCTTTTTCTTCGTGCTTCCTCTAGTTTCACTTGCTGGCAGGATGCCGCACGCAGAGGCCTTGCACCCTCCTGGCCCGAATCAGACCAGAGTTCCTCCAGCGAAATACCTGCTCCAGACACCTCGGCTCCACGGCCGAGTGAAGATTCAAAATGGCGGAGGCAGGCTGCGCGCAGAGACGCTGCATCCGCACTGCGTTCTGGAGTGAGAGCAGCACAGCTGAGCCTGACCCGTGAGAACTCCGCCCGCTCCCACTAAGTCCCCATAAAGCGGTCCATCCACAGCTGCAGCCTGTTAGGGAGAGCGTGCGCTCACACCTCTCCGTTCTCTGAAAATAGAATAAAACTTTCCTTTGCTTCTGAACTGAACTTGGTCTTGTTCTATTGCTGTGAGTGGCTCCCACTCTGCTGGGTCAGTAACACAATCAGCGTGTAAAGCTTGTACCACCTCAAAGGGCAGCAGGGAGGACCACATTTCCTCTTGAAGTGTATAAACTCGATGATAAGCCTGTGAGACACTGGACGAATATTTTGAGGGAGCAGAGAAGATGAGTGTACTCAACATAGGCTACTATCTATGGCAAGATGGCTGGTCTGAGTTTTCTGCTATCAAACTATTGGGTCTGGCATAGGGCCTAACTTATAGTAAGTACTCAATCAATGTGTCGAATGAATGAACGATTATTACAATGAGAAAAAATTCCATGCTTATATTTAGCAAATTTGCCTACATTTCTAGGCAGAATGAATATCTTTTTCCTTTTCAGTCATTTCTCTCTTACTGTCCTTTCATCAATGCCTATTAGAAAAAAAAAAAAAATTAGATTCTCCTGACTTCATTCTTTACCTGAAAAAACTGTATCAATATAAAATAAATATCTTAATTATGTTTCTAGTTAATTAGGAAGTTTCACTGTTGGTTCATTAGCATCTTTTAAACATCTTACCATTGCTATAGAGGAATTGCATTACTCCAATTCCTACCCAAAGAGCTAACAGAAACAGTGATGACAAGTATCAAGTTCATTTCCAAAAGTGTGTAGTTATTTACTATTTACTATTAAGCATTGTGGGAGACTTTCCAGTCCTGCCTGGAAAGTTGGGAAAGGCATCACAGAGCAATGTAAGTACTCACAAAGACTTGGAGGATCTAAAGATGTCAAATAGGCAAAAATGTGGGAAATATTCTAAAGAGAAGGAGGAAAATTAATAAAATTACATGCAAAGGACAGTAGAGTTTGATTTTTAAGGATTCCTACAACTCTAGAGAATGTGAGCATTTTAACGTGGTTTGTAATGAATTTCAATGTTAACTTTTTCCAAGGAACTCTATTCTCCAATCTTTTATATCAATTTCTATCTATACAAACTATAATCTGGAGAATACCCATATGGTAAATAAGCTTTCCTTGTTAGAGCAAATTTCGCTAAATTACAAGCTGGTGGAAGTTTTCTATAATTAAAGACAGTAGAAAGGGAAAAAATAATAACTTCAAGTTGAAATTCTAACTATAAGGATATCTAATTGAGTCAAATTGTGAAAATTCAGCTATTTGTGGTTATGAGGTTTCTTTTATGAATCCATGTTTATATTATACAATCCATGTTCATGCTCTTCATAATCATCTATAGCTCCTTTCATAGCTCCTTCTTTATCTTTTAAAAGCTTCAAGAAAATACAAGCAGATTGTAAGTACAAAACCTAAATTCAAAAGAAAAATAAAATGCCAATAAATAATTTAATATAAAAGAAAACAATTTAGAATGCAATAGTATGGGCCATTAGGATCATTAGAAAGTAAAGACAAACAGCTTGAAGGATTAAAGGAAGAATGGATAAACTGATATAGAGGTTTTTATTCATCTGTCTATCCATCCACTCATCCATCCATTTATCTATGCATTCATTTGACCCCAAACTCTGTCTACAATCCAGATTCATATTTTCAGATTCATATTTCCAGATACCCTTTCATCAACATTCATTTAATTTCTCAAGACAACAAACTCAGAGTCATTTTTTTTTTTTTTTTTTTTTTTTTTTTT
>NW_020837945.1:53208045-53230753 GCF_003676395.1 Aethalodelphis obliquidens
TTTTTTTTTTTTTTTTTGTGGTACGCGGGCCTCTCACTGTTGTGGCCTCTCCCGTTGCGGGACGCACAGGCTCAGCGGCCATGGCTCATGGGCCTAGTCACTCCGCGGCATGTGGGATCTTCCCGGACTGGGGCACGAACCCGTGTCCCCTGCATCGGCAGGCGTACTCTCAACCACTGCGCCACCAGGGAAGCCCCAGAGTCATTTTTGATTCAACATTTTCCTTTGCCACTCGTACAAAATTGATTATCAAGTCATACTGATTTTACATTTGAAAGGTCTCATTAATTCTTTTTTTTTTTTTTTTTTTTGAGCCACTGTCATAGGTCATCTCTTGCATGGATTACTGAAATAGAATTGTAACAGTTTTTTTTTAAATAAATAAATTTATGTATTTATGTATGTAGGTATGTATGTATGTATTTATGATTGCGTTGGGTCTTCGTTGCTGCGCACGGGCTTTCTCTAGCTGTGGCGAGCGGGGGCTACTCTTCGTTGTGGTGCGTGGGCTTCTCATTGTGGTGGCTCCTCTTGTTACGGGGCATGGGCTCTAGGCACACGGGCTTCAGTAGTTGTGGCACATGGGCTCAGTAGTTGTGGCTCACGGGCACTAGAGTACAGGCTCAGTAGTTGTGGCGCACAGGCTGAGTTGCTCTGCAGCAATGTGGGATCTTCCTGGACCAGGGCTCAAACCCATGTCTCCTGCATTGGCAGGCGGATTCTTAACCATTGCGCCACCAGGGAAGCCCCAAAAGTTTTTATTTTTTAAGAAATAAAATGCTGTTGATAAACCAAGGACTATTTTTTTACCCCTCTCTGTTTTCATTTCCTTCCCACCCTTCCCAAACAAACACAGTACCCTGAAGTTGGTGTGCTTCCTTCCCACCCACTTTTTAAAAAAATATTACTCAGGCATAAAAAAGAATGAAATAATGCCATTTGCAGCAACATGGATAGACACAGAGATTATCCTATTAAGTGAATGAAGTCAGACAGAGAAAGACAAATACCATATGATATCATTTATTTGTGGAATCTAAAAAAATGATATGTGAACTTATTTACAGAATGGAAGTAGACTCACAGACATGGAAAACAAACTTATGGTTACCAAAGGGGATAGCAGGAGGGAGGGGGAAGAGATAAATTAGGAGTTTGGGATTAATATATACACATTACTGTATATAAAATAGATAAACAACAAAGACCTACTGTATAGCACAGGGAACTATATTCAGTGGCCTATAATAACTCATAATGGAAAAGAATCTGAAAAAGAATACATGTATGTATAACTGAATCACTTTGCTGTACACCTGAAGCTAACACAACATTGTAAATTAACTATACTTCAGTTAAAAATGGTTTAAAATATTGTATCATGTATGTACACATCCAAAGCAATGTTCTGTATAGTTCTGCGTATTTTTTAAATAAAGCTACGTGGTGTAACACCATGCATATTCTTCTGCATCTTACTATCTTTACTCAGTGTTACTTTACATTACTTCAACTTTTTTTCATTCAACACTGTAAGATGTATTTCTGTTGATATGGTTTATTTGAAATACTGTGTAGTATTTATTCCATTTTCCCATCTTCCTGATTATTTATTTTCAGTATTTTATTTTCAGTTTGTTATTAACCATTGCCTCTTCCCAGTTGGTTATTATTAATATTACTAGTAATAGTAGTAGCAGTAGTAGTACCGGTCAATGATTATGTAAATTTACAAACATCTGCATCAATTCTTTTGCACATTTCTCCTACAACCCACTCTTTGTTTTGGTGTCAGTTTCCTGGTTAGTAAAGTACATTTTGAAAGTAATAAACTGTCAGAGTCTTTGACTGAAAGTATTATTCTACCTCTCTCTTAACTGAGTTTATGGCAATCATTTTACTCAGCACAGGATATTATTTCATTGTTCTCTGGGAAAATTTTTACTTTTACCCTAATTATTATTTTTTTATGTATCTTATGATTTTTTTCTGAGATATTTTCAAGACTTCTATATTGTTGGGACTTCCCCGGTGGCAGAGTGGTTAAGACTCCACACTCCTAATGCAGGGGGCCAGGGTTTAATCCTAGGTCAGGGAACTAGATCCCACATGCATGCTGCAACTAAGAGTTCTCATGCCACAGCTAAGGAGCCCACATGCCGCAACTAAGCAGCTGGCGAGCCGCAACTAAGGAGCCTGCTTTCTGCAACTAAGACCCAGCACAACCAAATAAATAAATAAATATTTTTTTAAAAAAAGATTTCTATATTGTTGATGTTCTGTATTTCTTAAACTCAAGAAAATCTGGGCCTTTTTGTTTTCAATACTGCCTCTCACGTTTTCTCTTACAGAATTTTATCAGACACACGTTGGACATACTGGATCTATCCTCTATGATTCAAAACTACTTTTTTGTGTGACCCATAACTTTATCTCTTTGAGCTATATTTTCTATGAATTTTTTTCAAGCCCACCTTCTCTTGGTCTATTTTTTCAGTGGAACATATCAACTAACAGTCTTTAAAATGTAGTTTTTTTCTTTGTTACTTCTAAATTGAGGGGCTATATATTTCCTTTCTTAATGTTGAATTTGTTCCTACCTTAAACTTGGCTCTTCTTTCCCACAGCTTAGTACTTTCATTGTGATTTCTATATTTTTTTAAATTGTCTTAATCATTTACCATTTGAGTATTCATATTTCATTTTAGATTGTAATATTGTTTCCATTTCTTGGTGTTAGTTCCTCTCTTTGTTGCATCTACCAAGTAGCCCCTAAGGTGATAGTTTCCTCATCTGTTACGCACTTTTTTGAAAGGGAGTTCATTTTTAGTAAGACTCTTTGGCCTCTGGGGAATCTGAAGTGCTCTGACATGTAGAGTCATTTATTTCCTTTGTGGCTATAGGAGTTTCAGTGGTGCAGTAGCCAGAATTCTAGATGACCCCCATGACCTTTTTCTCCTGATGTTACCTTATGATTATGTTATATTACATGTGATGCTCAATGTATATGCCAACTTTGCTAAGATTTAGTCCCCAGTTATTCAGTGAAAGAGTAATCTAGGAGTTGCTCTGAAGGTATTTGTAGATGTGATTAAGTCCATAATTAGCTGACTTTAAATTAGCAAGATTATCCTAGGTAGTCTGGGTGGGACTGATTTAATCAGGCTAAAGGTCTTAAGAGCAGAACTGAGACTTCTCAAAAGAAATTCTGCCTGTGGACAACCGTTCCAGCCTGCCCTTCCTGCCAAACTGTCCAATGGATTTCAGACTTTCCTAGCCAATCCCCACACTCATATATGCCAGTTCCTAGCAATAAATCCCTTAATATACATCTCTTCTGTTTCTCGGGTTGAACACTGACATATTGGCAAAGAATTTTTTCAGATGTAATTGAAGAAAAGGAACAAGTACCCCAACTCTACATGTACAAGGAACTTAATTCTGCCAAAAACCTGAATAAGCCTCAAAGCAGATTCTTCCTCAGGATGTCCAGATAAGAGCTCAGCCCAGCTGACACCTTGATTCTGGCCTTATATGACTGTAAGCAGAGAACCCAGCTCGGTCTGCCAGGTCTTTTAGCCTAGAGCACTGTGAGTTAATAAACAGGTATTGTTTTAAGCCACTAGGTTGGTGGTAATTTGTTACACAGCAATAAAAAAACAATAGTAGTGTTTTGGACCAGTATTTGTTTTGATTACTTACGTTAGCATTCCATACCATGGATAGTGTAATGTGAACTTCATCTACTTATGAATGACCAGGCTTGAGTTTAAATTTCTGGTGTGTGACTATTTGCACCCTTAGTCTCTGGCAGGCTGCATTCTTTCTTGTAGTTTCTTTAGTCAGTGGTGGATGAAACATGACTAATTCTGTTTTTATGAAGCAGGCAGCTCTTGGCTTTATGAACGATCTCAGGTCCAGGTCCACTTACCTATTTCAGAATTTCTACAATTAATCTTTAAAAATTCTCTTTCATACAATACTTTTAAGGGCTAGTCTGAGGCTCCTTTAGATAAGGAATGGATCTAGAAAGAATTGAAAATGCAGAAGTAGTTTTTCTTACAGCCAAAGGAAAAAAAAAGATAAGTTTCTTTCTCAAAACTTCCAACGTAAACATATAATTATAATTATGAGAAAAACCAGGATCAGGTGGTAGAATGAGACTAGAATACAGTTTTACAATCACCGGATTCCTTGGAGACAAATATTTCAGAATTTAGCACTTTTTCAATGTGACAAAGGTAAGGCAGGGCATTTACTATGTATTACATAATATCCCTTCTAAGCCTGGGTCAGTGTCCTATGATCAAAGACACTGGGATGCAGTAATATCAATATTCACACTAAGTGGAAAAATGAAGAACTTCATATAAGTTCACGTGAAGTTTCACTGCTATTTGGTTCATGTTAGGGCAGAGTTTACCACCAAACAAATTAAAATAAATTCTAAGATTTGGGAGCTCTTAGATTTTGGAATTTTAATAAGGGACTGTGTGTGGGTATAAATATTCAGTGGAAAGTGTTTTTAGGAGTGAAAAAAGGGATGCTAAAAATTGGGATAAAAATAATATTCTTCCATAAATAATAAAGAAAATCTCCACAACAGGGCTTTCCAGATAATTATAGATTTTTTGAGAGCCCTTGACTAGACATACTAGTTTTACACAGGCTTAGCACTTGGTGTTTTAAACCTGCCCTTTTAAATTGTGAATTCCACCTGGATAGAAATATAGCCTACCACTATTAATACTAAATAGATATTGTACCGTCAAAAAGCAACCAAACCATCAGATTCTTTGGCCATGTGCTATCTCACAGATCCTCTGAATTCTGTTTTCCTTGGGGATAACAGCAATGTTTGTTCGTAATTGGACACTGTCATTCTAAAGGGGCCCTACACCCACAGATGCCACCATGGCTGACAGGAATCTGATTTACAGCTTAGTAAGAAAAAAAAAAAAAGTCATTTACTTCTTTTGTTGCTCTGCAAAGGCAATTAGACAAGAGCGGAAGCTGCATCTAACTCTGAAACAATGCTGAATGGGGAGTGTGTGTGTGTTTGTGTGTGCACGTGCCTGTGTAGCATTTTAAAGCAGGTGTAAATAAATAATCTTTTCATTTATTTTAATTCTTTCAAAGAAGCTGACACTAGGAAAATAAGAAAAGAACAGTAGAGAGCTTTGTAAAGGAGAACAGTTGTCATCAATCTCTGCTTTTCATTCCTGTCACCTTTAATTCCAGGATACATTGTCATGTCTTAAGTGATCCTCCATTCAAACTCTGTGTTCAGAGTATTTGCAATGACAAAGAGCTTAAATCTATGACATCTTGATCTACTACTAACAGTGTCTGTCACAATTCAAATAAACATTTACCTCTTGTGCTAAATGGTTTTCTTGATAATCTCTGGCCTTTGTTCTGACTTTGTTCTCCTGAGGCTGTTTTCCTTAATCTAACTACACCAGCTGAGAGATCAAGGACTGGTTCTTCTTTCAGCCAACAGAATATAAAACATTTCTATTAAAACAGCTTTTGAAATCACTCCTCCTCTACTTTTACTTAGTTTCTCTTATCACCTGTGCTTTCAGTTAAGAAAAGTTAGTTGTCATCCTCATAGGTGACAAATCGATGAAAGTACTGATGATGACAGCCATGGGCTGCAGTAGGAGTTAATTATGCCCTGGTACATGTCTTTCATTAAGGTGCTATTCCCTTCACCAGAGCCCTCAATAAAGCACTTCTCAAAGGGCCCCTGAGAAGTCTGTGCAGGGAGAAGCTGTCTATCAGGCAGTTCCGGGAGGGATGTAGTGCTGCATCCTGTGAGGTGGCATTAATGAGGCTGAGTAATGCAACTTGACAAGGCCTGATGAATGGGACTCTCCGGGGAGATGGTCTGACAAAGGTAGGCTCCGTGACAAGCATAGTTTTCTAAACAATGTGAGGCTTCATTTATCAGTTGATTGGTTATGAAAAAGATCTAGTTCAAAAAGAGGATTGGGATTTAATGAAGAAATTGTCTTCAGTGGTTAAAAGCAATATGAGTTGATGGTACTAACCAATGATCGGTTTATTGGTAATTCTGCTTTTCATCCTGTGACATCAGAGAAATCTCTGGCTAGAGAGCCTGACTAAGAAATTGCTTAATGGCAAATCAGAGTGAAAAAATGGTACCTCTGGACTTAACATTTTTGTGGCTCTCAAATATGTCTAGATATGCCAAAGGTGGGAACTGATACCATCTAATAGCTTTGCTTCTAAAATATGCTCTATCACCACCATCTTGACTATAATGTTTTATATCTTCAGGTTAGAAGAGTCTTCCGGATTTCTTTTTTATGCCCCATATCTAATGAATAGAAGCTTTGAAAGACAACTTGAAAAGGGGTACTCCTTACTGGTTTTTTCCTACATTGGAAACTAGAAACTTAACTATAATAGTTGCATTGGTTTTACTAGATAAGATATGTTTAGTAACGGAGATTAAAGGTATTTAAATTAAGACGTGTGGAGATGACAATATTTTGTTGAGGGAGATTACGAAATACTCACACAGAATGAAGTAAAGATAAAGAGTTAGTATACCAGATTTGGATTTCAGCCTTGAGTTCCTCTCTTCTGAGCAACTGACAACAACCCTTAACCACTGCACTTAATGAAGCAGTTCTTATTAGAACATTGCCTTGTTCCACATCATTTATGTTGGGATGTCAGCTTCTTATATTTCTAGGCCCTTGTTATAAAGGTTTTTGTATGACTGTAGTTTTTCAAGTCATTGGTTTTGGTACCCTCACATATGCTTTGCACAATGTTGGCCCTGGGTCTGTGATGTAGCAGCTCTCTATTAACCTGTGCGCTCCATCCCTGTCTAGTGGTGGCTTTGTTCTCTTTGTGGTATCAACATCATCACCTTCACTATTATTACTACTAATTTTGGTGGAACGATAGAGGAAGATATGTTTGTAAAGTCTCCATTTTCTTGAAGAATGAGAAGGAAAGAGATGCACAATTACCAGGAGGCATGGAAGCAATGAAGTTTTCTATGCAACACTGCTAAATATATCCATCTTGCCCTCCTTCCCCACAGGCAAAAGTAGGATTGGCACTACTGCAGTTAATTTCTAAATTCTGTATACTGTCTTCAAGCCAATCCCATGCTTGAAATAACATGATCTACTGATAGATATACAGCTGTCTCTCTAAAAAAATTCCCAATTCATTTGCAAGTCAACTAATCCTTTGTCTCATTTTGCTTCTATTTTGAGGCCCCATTTGTGTCTGGAAGAAGTTTTTGAAATATGAAGATGATGATAATCATAATATGCTTTTGTGAAGTTCAAATTCTACAAGTTCTTTCATTAACATCACAGAATTCATCTCTTATAATAGCTAAAGGGAGAGAGTTTCAAATCTACAAATACAGAGAAGAGGTGAGTTGCAGAAAGTAAGCGAGAATTTACAAAGAAAATTCATATAGTTCTGAGTTTAAGTATCCTGATTAATCTACACAACTACATTAAATTCTTTCAAACCTGAATTTAAGCCTCTAAACAAGTATTTCATTACATGGCTTATCCTAAATTCTCCCTAACATTAATGAAATCTTTGAATCTTGTAAAACATGTGAAATTCAAATGCAGTGTTCACAGTGCCATGTCAGTGTCTCTCTTCACTTTTTTATGGTAGTGTAGAAGGTTTGGCACCTCTTCTGGGCTTGTCTAATTACTGCTTGCTCTTGGCATTTAGCTCCGTTAATCTCATTTTATTTCCTTCTACAGAGTATCCCAGATAGAGTAGGGTTATTTTGAGATCTTTACAGTGAATAAATGAAATTTTTCTTAAGTGGCTGCTATCACTTCTAAATCAAAGCCTTCTTTTTATGTCATTGATAAAAGAAACACATTATGCCAATTTAAAAGCAATGTCAATTTAGCAATTGTGTGTGTGTGTGTGTGTGTGTGTGTGTGTGTGTGTGTGTGTATGAATGATGGGCCAGATAAGATAAAGAGAAGATAATCTCTGGGTGGAAGATTCCTGAAGTCAAAATAATTTTTCTTTATTATAGTGGTTTCTATAAACTTTAATAGTACTCTTTTTCATTATTTATTAAATGTATTTCAGGAGTTCATATGAAGGATAAACACAAAGCAAAACCTGTATAGCTCAAACTACCCCAAAGAAGACCACTGTATGACTTTTTGTTAATCTCTCTGAGTTTTATCATATGCTACCATGATACCCACATGAAAATCTTTAGAGGTGGAGACTTGAAGTACAGAAATAGAATGTGGAGACAGACATAAAATCACCCACTTCATACCCTACTATCTGCAGTATCTGGCATTAAACACATACACATACATCCACATCCACTGAAAGTTGGCCTTTTCAAATTCTAAAACTTTTCCCTTGTACCAAAATGATTAATTTTGATAAGTGCCCAAATGTTTATATGAGTTATAGAGTAAACAGAAAATGTTTGAAAATAGGAAAAATGTCTATATGTTGTCACAACTGAGCTTTTCTAAAAGAATTTATTCACTCTTTCCCGGGCCATTCATGGAGAAGCAAAACTCAGTAAATGTAGGGGCACATGTGGATTTGTTATATAACTTTGGAATCATAGAAAATAGTTTTCCATTTTTTTTCTGAAATATTTAGCTCAGAGACGTGCCGATTAACATAAATAATCTAAATTTAAGACATGTAGATATTTTTTGGTAACTTGTTAGTTTTGAGGAAAAATTAACAACGAATTAGATAGTTGAACATATATACATGTGCACACGTGCACTGAATTTCAGTATACTATGTTTTTTGCTGATTAACTTCTGAGGCAAGTAATTTCAAAAGGTTTCTGTCTTAATATTCTGGGCATCTAAGGTTAATTATTTCATAGACAGAGCTATTATAAAGTTGTGAAATTTCACAAACTATTATAGTAGTGTATATATCATGTATGGTACATAACCATGTAATACAATCCTCAGTATTCCAGTATAGAAAACAATGGGAATTCTAATCGTGACATATATTTTGCTAGTGTGAACTAGTACAAAGAGGGGGTGGGGCAGTAGGTATGGCTAAAACAGTAATGCGAAGAGATTGAAAAAGTCCAAAACGATATATAAAATGAAGCAAAATTCACATCTAGACCATTTCAGCAATTTTTACGTTAAAATATCATTGTTTCTGCAAGGAGGAAAGGTATGTTATTTTGGAGGCTTCCCCTACATTCAATTTAATCTCTTCTAGGTACCGATTTTGCTCCTCTGACAGCACCGCCGTGCTCATTATGTTCCTCAAGTCATCAAGCAGAGGTTAGGAGAGAGGAAGCCTGTTCCCTGAAGCAATTTCTTTCAGCAATGCTGCTAGAGCACAGCTCAGAATTATCTTTAATATGAATGAGAAGCTGGAGCCACTTGAATAGGCAGATGGAGTTTTGTTTTCCCCCCCAGACCATGAACTTGTCAGCTTCTTTTTTCGAAGAACATTCATCATCCTGGTTGCTGTTTTGTCTAACCTTGTTCTGCCATTCTTTCCAATTACTCAGTTTAGTTTATCCATTCCAGCTTAGCTAATTGGCTTTGCTTAGCCCTCCTTTTCACACATTTCCATCCCATTCCACATGTAATTCAAGTCCCATTAGCTCTCACTTCATTTAAACCAACATAGGGCTCATGGGAGTAGTAGGACTGTTGGAAGCAGGTGCAACTGGCCAGATGGCTGCCTTGCCAAGAGGGCAAAGCAGACTGAGCAGCGCCCTTGCCAAATGCAGACTGTCAGGCTGAGACAGCTAAAAGGGTTAGCAGAGGGCTAAACATGGATTTAATTGCTATAGTTCTTCTGCTACTGGTTCCCTCTTAGACTCCAAATGCATATTCTTTTCAGGCTTAAAGCCAACTTTAAGAAACAATCAAGTTGCTTATAAAACAACAGGCACCCACCACTATAATGTATGCTGTCAGGACATTGCTTGGTTCTATTTCAAAAGAAGTAAGACCAGTTCTAGAGCTTATTTGGGTGCTAATTTGCTTCTGTGAACATCTATTTTCATGCCATATTTGCTACTCCCTAAGACTGTCTCATGGTTTTTAACTCAGAGGGCACCCACTCTGAACCTTGGATTACCCCCTGGTCTGCTTTCTCCTTTATTGGCCAGGGCTGCAGAACAGAAAATCATGTGGATCTTGCCTACTGCAAATTCATGGTATCCAGTATCAAACAAGCTCTAGCCCAGTGGGTTTATTTTTTTCTTTTTTTTTCAGGATATTCCACAAAAAAATTTTAAATGCTACCATTACATCCAGATTCTGCCTACTTCACTTTTGCAAAGATGACCTGGACCTCTATTTCTTATTATCTGTTAGCCACATATTCCTCCATATCTGACTTTGTTTCACATGACTCTAATAATATTGTGTGTTTAAGGGACATCATTTGCCTGGTAATTTCCAACCCCAGTTATTTTTTATCTTCAGTCTCCATTTCCCTGAACTTGAAGCAATGAACACTAAATCCATGTAAATCACCATATTTTATTTTATGAGATTTTAGTTTTTTTATTTGGGCTTTTGAAAGAGCATATTTTTGATTTCCATTTAATCCTCTGGTTCCATCTTTTCTCTTTTTTCTTAATGCATTCTGTTCATCTGGGTGTTATTCAAGACTCTATTCCATCCTCTAGGTTATTTCTATTTAATTTTCCACAGCAAACTGACTATGCTGCATTCCACAGTAACTCCCTATTGTGGCTCAATTTCCAAGCACTAACCCCAATCACAAGTTTTTATTCTAGCGGATTTTAGGACTAGTAGATTTTTAGGACTGGCTCCACAGTTTGTTTTTGTTTTTTTTCAGTTCTATGAGTTCAAGGGCTATTGTTACCAAAATATTCTTTATTCTCAACTTTTTCAGTTCTACTGCTAAACATTTTGGTCTGAACTATAATTAACATATCCTTGAACTATTACAATGGATTCTACCTAAAAAGGATTGACACTAAAGACAACAGAAGCTAAATATCATGTCATATTTACCATGTGGTAGATATCCTTCTAGTTGATTCAATGAATTTTGTCATTCAGCCTTAACAATATCCCTATGAAGTATTATTATCCCTATTTTAAAGGTGATAACATTGGAGTACAGAGAAATTATGCAGCTTGTCCATTATTATAGAACTATTGCAAGCTGGGACTTGAACCCAGGATTTCTGAGAAGGAACAACTACGCTATAATGCATCTACTTTCCTTCTTTGTCTGCTCTCCTCTGAATAACATGATTTTAGAATAATAGAGGACATTCCTGGCCTAAAAGCCTCCAGAAAAAAAAAAAAGAAGAAGAATCCCAGCTTAACAAAATACTATCCACACAAATTCATATGCACCTATCTCACTGGACTCCTGGTTTTCTTTGTAGCCTTCTCAGCCCTTCCTTAGAATTTCGATATCAGTTATATATCTGGGACTCTGGGTTTACCCTTAGAAACAATTGGTTATAAAGGAGACAACAGATCAATCTTTAGAGGGAACACAACTACGAGGGGTGAATTTTTCCTCAAAGAAAGGATCCTTGTTTTAAAGCATATGGCTAAAAATAGTTATATTTTTTATCTTGAATTCACCAATTATATTACCTTGCCCCAGCACCACAATTTCATTTTTTTTAGTCTGTTAATCTCTTACATTACCAATTTTATAGTGTCATTCTGTTTTAAAAAATGTCACCTCCCTCCCTGCTTCTTGAAGGATAAAATTCAGTGCTGGCCTATCACTCAAAACCACCTGCAAACTATGTATAACTTTCCCTCTATTATTCTCCCAATATACACTAGCCACCTTAACCAGAGTATTCTTGTCATTTTCCTAATAATGTGTCTTTTTTCACTCTAGTCCAAAAATCTGGTATGATCCCATCTCTGTATGTTGAAATTCTACTCGTTTTCTAAGAGTTAGATCATGGTTTTATGCTCTTCATCCCTTAGCCAAAAATAAGCTCTTTCATTTCTCAATTCTCATTGTACTCTGTAATTCTCTTATTGCATTATCATATGGTGGTTTGACTTTTTGTTTCCTCTTTATGTACTTTTCTTATCTTTGCTGGAAAATTGTGAAACATTAATATAAAGGGTCAGCATCGCATGCTTCTTTGTATTTTACAAGAAATGCTCAGTAAATGTTTATTGTTGATACTATACATAATAAGTGATATCATTAGTATCTCAGTTAATACTATGCTTTGATGAAAATTCCAAACCTGCCATCCGCATGATGTTAATAGCTAGCAATTAAGGAATTCCAGGGATAGCATTGGCACATTGTATGGTATTTAATTTCATCCTTCAAACAACCGACATGGTAGGTATCCTGACTCTTATTTTATAGGTGAGGAAACTAAGTTTCAAGGAGGTTAAGCACATATTCAAGATCCAGAGAGAAAGTGTCAGAGTTCAGGCATTCCTGACTTCAAAGCCACATTCTGCCGGTCTTCTTTTTCGCATCCATACAATTTTTCAATGAGACTCATTGAAATATCTCCTAGACTAAATCTTTCTTCTGTGTTCCCACTTTTACCTCCTAATTCTAATCTCTCATCAATCCATGTGTTTATTTCTAGAATATGCTCTTAACTAATTGCTTCCCTACAAAATTTCCAGCATTATATACTGATTGTTATACACAATACCTTGACTCATTTTCCTTAAAATTTTCTACTTTCATCATATTTTTTCCTAGTCAGCTAGCTATAAAATAAGCTTGAATAATTTTTTCAATAATCCATTTTGCTACATCTAAAATGGGAATAATAACATAGTCTGTCTCATAAAGTAGCAAGTATGAAATGGATGCTAAAAGCACGCTCTGCTCACACAGTAAGCATTTAATACATTTTAGTTTTTATTATCATGTACATCAAATTTTAGAACTGCCATGTCTAACATCATTTTACAGAGAAAGAAAATGAGATGCAGATAAGAGATTTGCCTAAAATCAACCAGAAAGTTAGGATTAGGTCTAAGAGTAAAATCCTGACCCAACACTATTTTTTTTTTTTTTACTATACAAAAATTGCTTGACTCACCTTACCTACCTATTTTCTTTCTCACTATCTGTCATGTATCCCTTGCTTCACATCACAATATGTTCATCTGTACAATTTAATTGTGTTTGCTTTGAAAGCCTTCTAAAGCTATTTTAGTTATCAGTTCTATCCAACTCTCAGGTCCTATTCAAATAACATTTGCTTTAAGATATTTTCCACAAAAACTTCAGGTCATACATACCTTTCTATGCTTAACTTTCTCTGAGGTTTACTTTCTACATTTTTCATTTATCATAAAATTATATCATACATTGTACGTCCTATAAATGTTTCGTAGTGTGTGATACTGATTTTAATTTTACATAAGGAACTTTTAACACCCCAAGCTGGCTGAAGCTAAAAGGATTATTGCTGTCCTGCCTTGATGAGACCGTCTCACCATCATCACGACAAGACTTGGTTTGTTATTCCACATGTCATTCCAGACTATTTTGGAGCAGGCATATTTGAGTTTCTGGGCTTTTATATGAATATGTGAGAGATATTTTTTCAATATTGTTTTTTACAACTGTTCAAAAGCCAGACTTTGAGTTCAGAGTTGTCATCAACTTTCTCGCTGAAGTGCAATTTACTGCCTTTCCTAACTTGCTACTTCTCTAGAGATCTGTGTCACACTGATGCATGAAAATGTTTGTCCTCCAAAATATATTTTCCAAAGTGGCCCAAGACAGCTGCCAGATTTCCCAGGATTTTTTTCTTTCCCATCTTATTTACTGCCCCCATATTTCCTCTCTTCATTTTATCTTTGCCTGAGCCAGTGGAAGAGTTATAAAAACTACCCTGGAGTTTGGGGCAATTTCCAGCTCAAGTTATAAAAAGAATCCCCCCTCTTTTTGTGAACAAACATCTCTCTGATACCTTCAAGTAATGTCTTTCACCATATTCCTCAGAGCTTTGTTGATTAACCATTTTATGCTGACTGTGGGTCAGCCCAAGACTACATTGTCAATATAAGCTGAAGGAAAGTCATAATAGTTATTACTTATGGTAAAACACATTCCATTTTCCATTTATAGACCCATTACTTTCATCTGTAAACGGCTGTAAGAACTTGTACATTTATTTTCATTTTCTGCCTATCCTAGCTCTTGGAATAAGAAAGTCTTCAAGTTTTGAATAAGAGCATTAAATATTAGCATTATCTTTCAGTAGTGGAATTATGGGCAATTATATAAAGTATTATATGATATTTTTAAAATAAATATGAAGTGATTTTACAATCAGAACAAAGCTATTTTAATTTAAACAAGTCTTTTCAGTGTTATTATCTAGTTGAAGTAGTATTTCATGTTATATATTTTAAATGTATCTCCATGTTTTTTTCTTGTTGCAATATTTTTAAAGGTATCTTCTTGTACAATATTTAATATATTAGCATTTGTTAAAATTGTTCATTTTCATCACTTTTACTCATAGCAGGATAAGGCTTGGAAATTTTAAACAGAGACATTTTTATGGCCACACTGTTTTATGGTTCCAAGACACCCCACTAATTACTCCAATGTCATCTGCTGCCTAATAGGAAAAGTATTTAATGTCCAGGAAAAAATCCATTGAACTCTCCCACAGATACTTTTTAATTAATGGCAGAGAAACATATTCTGAAATCAGGACTTTCCACTGCAAAAGTAGATGCTTCACAGAAAAAACCTGATTTTTAATTTCTTAAATCTTGACTATTAGACATAGACAGAATCGGAAAGAACGTAGGATGCATCCTAAGAATTAGATCTATCCTAGAAGGAGATAAAAGTTTGACTTGCCTATGAAAGAAGGTTGATTTGAATAGTAAAACTAAGCTGAGATGGGGACCCAGTGTCCAAATTTCCAGGCCAAGACTTAGAGGAGCAAATGTATTAGAAACTCTAAGAGGTTAAAGGGAATCCAAGAGCACAGAAAGCATCTCAGAGCAAAGACCGGAAAGACTACTAGCTTCTTAGACATATTCCTCTTCAACTGAGTTGATAAAGTAGTGGAATTGCAAGTGCTGAGAGATGGGAATGGTGAGTGGGGTCACAGGCAGCATGTTATTGTCAGCACCACCCATTGTGGGGAAGGGAAACACCTGAATTGTATCTATAACATTTGAGAGAACCTTGAAAGTGGCTGAAAGAGAGCCACCAGGTTCAGAGCAGATTCAGAGAGTGGATGTAGAACAAACTTGGACACCACATGTAGCAACAATGGGTGCAAATATATGACAATGGGAACCAAGCGGGATGGTACCGTCAGTGGAGGGTAGTGTGGATAGAGGACAATTCTGGATCCATGTTCCTCTAATGCAAGAGCCATATATAATCACTTCCAGAGAGCTCCACCCAGGAAAATGCTAAGTTAACTGAATGATACTAAGTGTTAAACTTGATATGACTGAGTTTACCTTGGATAGGTAAGATTAATGCTGTATCTCTGGAAATGTCAGCTCTGGAAAAATAAAACAGCTTTGTTCAATTCATTCGTGACCACAGAAACAGATTTACAGTACATCTAATGTAGCTGAAACTCCAGAGCCTCTCACTTGCTCAAGCTTCTTCCAAAGCTCAGCTCTAGCAATGCTTTTGTAAAATATGCAGAAGTAGATTCTAGCCACAATTGTATAAGACAACTGCCTCTTTCTACTCTGACTTTCCTTTGAGCACACTTCCCCTCATGTCCTGGAATCCAATTAAGGGTAAATTCAACTAAGTGGAAATTTCACTGGAGATACATTTAATTTGGGCTTAATGAGATTTATGTATGTGGTTCACATTCCCTTCCATGAAGGGTTGAGTTAGTGTTAGCCTCCCATGGTGCTAAAGCACATGAGTCATGCATGGTTATGCCGTGGTCATGCGTGGTGCATGGTTAGGAGTCAGGCTGTGAGATGAATGAGTCCTACAGTACCAAGCACTAGCAATATGTGGGCTATGGAAGAGAAATAGGTTTTGGATGTGGTATGTGAGAACTTCTCCCAATCATCAGATATGTAAACATTTAAGCAGAAGACTCAGTTCTCCCTCATGCTTATTCAGTGAAAAACTTCTTTTTATTACTGCACATATACCCAATAATACAATATCTATTACTATAAATGCACAATAAATAGCTCTTTTCATTTGATTATATAGAAGTGATTAGAATTCCTAAATTTTTAGAGAACAAACCTGTAGTTGTACCATGGAGTATGTCAGTGTGTAAAGAATCATGTATTTTTCATCCTTTTGTAATAAATTGCACCTTAGCATTACATTTCTCAGTGAGTTGTAAAACTGAAACTTTTCTAAACTATCAATAATAAGACAAACTTATTTCTGTCATTCTAGACAAGAGCCTGAGTTTTTTTCTATACTCTCTACAGAAAATGGTATAAAATCATTAATGTATGAAGAGGCTATAAAAAGTATACAGCCAAAATTTTACGGAAAAAAAGTGTCATAGTTATATGTCAGTTTATTAGTAGAAGTGTTATTATTTTCCTGAATTTTATAATGCCTGTGGCATGTATCAGCTTTAAATTGTTTTAATTTTGTGAATTTTTTCTAGTTTTAAATAAGTATTTATATATCCAACTTTGTATTTCGAATTTTGTATTGTTTTCTTCTCAAATACCCCTATTCCCAATTATATACATTTCACACCCTCTAAACCTATGACCAGAAATATCATCATACTTTTTACCGATACTTGAATACAAGCTCCATGAGAGCAGGAATTGTATTTCTTTGGTTCACTGTCCTATATCAATATCTATACAGGATCTGAAATATAAAAGGTACTCAATCAATATTTATGAAATGAATACAGGTCACTGTTTAAACTCTGTGCTTCCAAGCTGAAGTAGCCTAATGTTTTATTTGTTCTTATTCAGTAGACTTGCTCTATCCAATTTACTGTATTAAATTTTTCCCACAAATATCATGATGTTTTCATAAAAAATTGTAAAAAAAATTCCTTGAAAGATTCTAGTATTTTAAAAAGAATTTACTTTCTGCGGTAGTGATGGATTCAGTTGAGAAAATGTGTAAACAGAAGACACCCAGGAAAGTACAAGGTGAGGGAAAAAGATAAAAGAAAAAACCTAAAGACAAAACAGGACAGATTATTACAAGAGGCATGAGAATGGTGAGAAAGAACAAGAGTTGAATATGGAAAGATGGCTGAACTCAATTTTCCTTTTCACTTTAAGAGAAACTCAAAAAGAATATTAAAAAAATCAGCTTTGACATTTATCCAGATGACCAATGTATGTTATATTCTACAGATAGATGTTTGAAAACCATCATCTTTAGCTTTAAATAATATTTACTGAGTGACAAAAATACCCTGAGGGATAAACAGTTAAAATGATAGGCTAGCTCATTTTATGCAGAAGTGAAAAGAAGCATGAACCACATGTTGCAAAACTGAAATGCTAAAGGAAGCTGTGATGTGTGGGAACCGGGCCAAAACTGAGCTCGATAGACCAGACTCAACAAACCATGGAGATTTCAAATTTGGAGGCTCTGATATTATGATTTAAGAGAGCTTTAAGCTTTAGAATAGTAGCTCCCACTTGTCCAGCTCTAATTTGAGATTATGCTCTTGAATATGTTTCTTTTTGTAACAGTGATATTAGATGCAAGCTCATACAAATAACAAAATTGATTATTTAAAATTTAAAAAACCGACTTTTTAAATTGCTAGAGTACATTGGTTCATTCCCTTCTCCTACCTGAGGCTTCTTGAAGTTACTCTGCACTTCAGTGTATCACTCTCTTGGTGCCAAAGAAGTGTCCATATTGCTTTATCGGATATGGCAAAATTAGTAAAGTTGTATTTGATTGATGGAATTTTAGGAAGTTCTTGAATGATCTACTGTCCATCTCCAGTCAGTAGCATCACTAAGAGGGTTCTATTCAGAACTGGTACTAGGGGAAATTGGTGAGTTTATATTTAGTACCTACTATAATCCAGGAACAACTTACTAGAGTTGTGTCCTCATGATGATCTTGGGTTACCATAGAACCATTCTCTATGTATTTGGAATTCATTTCCTCTTTTCAAATTTATCTGACTTATGTTCATTACTTAAATGCCATACTGCCCGGTGAACTATCAAACAAGTTTCCTCTGTAAGTTAACTTTTTTACTGTAACAGCAGCACTTATTACTTAAACTATAGGAGTGAATGATTATGGTTATTTCAGGCATTGTGTCACAGCCATAATATTATTTATGAGTAGGAAGGCTAGGTCCTTTTGATGCTCCCTAAATCATACCAGGTAATTGTGATGTCAAATTGGTTGTGAAGGTGACTCTCCTTTTATTACCAATAGAAGTCATATCACTTTGAGGTATATGTTTGTTTTATCTCAGGACAAAGAAAAATTTTCCACTTAAATGGGAGACAAAAGTTTAACGACAACTTCATACAATTATTTAATTTTAAGTCATGTCAACAACTGTGAAGATATACTGAGCATCAGTTGAGTGTCATCCATTATTCTAGGCACCGAAGATACAAAGAGGTAGGCATAGTCCTTATCCTTAGATATTTTTTTAGAGAGAGAGTGTGTGTGTATGTGTGTGTGTGTGTGTGTGTATGTGTGTGTGTGTGTGTGTATGTGTGTGTGTGTGTTCTGGGGTGAGATGGAGTCGAGTAGCAACCAGGGCTGGGGGAGAAACAAATAAATGGATGATTATGTTGCAGGGCTATAAGCTCTATGGTGGCAAACCTGATGTGTCTCTTAGTACAGAAAAAAGGCATTATCTCATCCAGGCCAGGAGGCATGGTCTGAGTTGAGTCTTCAAGGAAAAGTAACAGTTAGCCAAACAAGGAAAAAGAGCATTCAGGGCAGAGAGAACAGTATAGGTAAAGACATGGAAGACAAAAAGCTGTGACCATTGGGAACGAGCAAATAGGTCAGTGTGGTAAAGATTATCTTGAGCTGGGATTTAAACCCACACTCTGTTTTCTACACTATGTGATGCTATACACTCCTGATAGGCTACAGCCTTGGAGTATGCAGATCTACTTAGAAAATGTACCCTTGACACCGAAGCTAATGATTATCAATGTAAAACTGATGAAACTACTGCATTTAATTAATGGCTCACTATTTAGAATCCTGAATCCCTCAAAAGGACGCTAATATAAAATGTAATGAATGTAATATAAGGTAAAAGTCACATGAATTTATTTATCTATTTATTTATTTAATAAATATTTATTAAGTGCCAATTATACGTTACAAAATTGTGCTGGTGGAGAGATGCAATGATAAACAAGCTATGCCCTGTGCATCCAAACACTTGACAATATAATAACAAAAATGGTCTGCCTCAAGTCTGAAATACAAGAGACAAACAGCAAAAATTGCTCAGTATAATCCTGGCCTTATTTAATAGAAATGGGCTGTTTTGGCTGTTATCACAGGTATCCTGGTCTGTTTAGCAGTTTTATCCCTGTGGTAAAGGTGGGCATATATCAGTCTTGATACTATTTCGTAAAATCATCTAGTATATTTATATTGATTCTTTGTTCGTTAAAAAAAATCTTTATGACAGTAATTTCACTATTCCATCTAGGAATAAAATGTTTTGACAGGGCTTCCCTGGTGGCGCAGTGGTTGGGAGTTCGCCTGCCGATGCAGGGGACGCGGGTTCGTGCCCCGGTCCAGGAAGATCCCACATGCCGCAGAGCAACTAGGCCCGTGAGCCGTGGCCGCTGAGCCTGCGCGTCTGAAGCCTGCGCGTCCGAAGCCTGCGCGTCCGAAGCCTGCGCGTCCGGAGCCTGTGCTCCACAACGGGAGAGGCCACAACAGTGACAGGCCCGCGTACCGCAAAAAAAAAAAAAAAAAGTTTTGGCAAAATACAGGTATATTCTGAACCTCGTGGCTGTTCTAATCCTCATTTTCACTTAATAATATTACTTTATGTCTGATCAAGCAGGAACTTGTGATTTAATGCTTACGACTATTCTCTGAGGCCTCATCACTGTGGTAGGAACTAACACAGACCAATCTGTATTGCAGACTAATACAGAGGATCAAAAATTGACTATGAGAGAGTCAGCAAAAAGGGTAGTTAGCCTTTGTTGCTTATCCAATCAGCCACTATCTTCATCTTATATTAATTGTACTAGGCTGTTTATTATAGATATTCAAACATAGAAAATAGCCAGAATCCACAATAAAGCCCTATGTATCCATAGTCCATCAACAATAAATATATTAGTATGTATCTCTAAAAAATGTCTCTTTAAAAAAATAAAAACCTAAAAACCGTTATTACCTAAATACTTACAATAGCTCCTTAACATCCTTGAATACCTGCTTAAATGTTCAAAGTTCCAATTGTCTCATATATGTTATTTTTATTAACACTTGTTTGAATCAGGATCAAAATAAGGACCACACATTGCAAATAGCTGATATGTTGTTTAAATCTTCTTTAATCTATAAGGATCCCCTTCAATTTTATTTTTCTCACTCACAATTTAAATGTTGGAAAAAAGAACATAGGTGCTGATTGCATCCCTGTAGTGTCACTTGACATGTTCATTAGTCATATAATTAAATTTGCATTTTGGATCTAAAGATGTCTTCTAAATTAAGTTTCTCCTACATTTTATTTTTTGAAAAGATTATTCCATAGCTGTATGTATTTAGATCTCTCTATCAAGAGAGATAACATCTAGTCATCTTTCTTTTTGTGATGTTAACAGCTATAGATGCTTAATGTCTAGATCTAAATTACTTTTCGAAGAATCAACTTATCTTTGTAACTATGTTTGAAGGAAATATTGTGTTCTTCATATTCCTGTCAACTGAATATAGGAAAAGAAAAATGGATGCATATGGTATTTCTTCTTCTAGAAAGAAAGAGAAAGAGAGAGATCATCAATGGAAAAAAAATAGCTACTCTTAGGAATCTTATAATTGACTGGTAATATCATGCAAGTTATTTCATTGTTGCTATAGAAATCCTAATGAATAAAAGCCATTATTTTAAAACAAATGTTATAATAGATATTTTCGAGTCTCATGAGATCTCAGCACTATGAAGATTATTTTTGTAGCTTGGAAATTGTTTCTATTTATATCTGCTTACTGTAAGGTAGAAGAAAGTGAGGCATATAAGGCACCATGTCCCACGGACCCATAATTAAAGTCACATAGGAAGTCAACTGTAGAAATGAGAATGTAGCTAACACGTATTTTGGCACTATTTTACACAAAATGTTAAAATATTCCCTAAACTAATAAAAGAAGCACAGGTAGTGATGATACTGAAAAGAGAATTCAATTTAGGGCAAATGATTTTTTAAAAAAGCTTCAAAGGATAGGTTATATTTGAAATAGACCTTGAAAAGTAACTTATATGTTGAGAGGGAGACTGGAAGATATTCAAAATGGAAAGCAATGAAATGGAAGTGGATAGTAGCCTGGTTTGGATGGAGAGTGGTGGACTAAAGATGGGTAAAAATCTGTAAATGTGGATGGAGACCATATATTAGTGGCTAAGTATACTGGGTTTGGAACTAGATACCTAGCTAGAGTACAAATTTCAGCTCACTTTCTAAGTAGTAGTGTGACTGTGTTAGTCTGGGTCTTCTGAGAAGCACATACCAAGACAGATTTAGCCATACAACAGCTGATTGAAGTAAATGCCTATGAGGGAAAATAGGAGATAGCCAGAGAAGATCAAGAAAGTTGTCAGACTATGATTTAGGTCTGCCACCTTTTAAAGAGAAAGAGAAGGAAGGAAGGACTGCAGTGTAGCTCAGGAAATTTCTACAAAATTGGTAGGGAGTCTTTGAGCCAAAGTTGTTTGTTAGAAGAGTCCTGTATCTCCCAGTCACTGACTAGGAGTAGCCCTTAGGAACTGTGACTTTGGTGCACAATGGTGATGGATTTCAGAGCCCAGCAGCTGGAGCCATGGTCTGTTATGCTCCCTACCCTGAAGGATACATTTTTGTGTCTTGAGTAGCTAACTTTCTGAGTTACAGCTCCACCATTTAACAAGGGGAAATATAAATATTTATTTCATAGATTTGTTGACAATAAAATGAGCAGGTATCTATAAAGTAGAAAAATATTATAGTTTAGAAGTTGTTTTGGTTTCAGATATGATGTTGGTGGCTTTGATGATTATGGCAAATAAATGTAAGGGTAAGAATTTTTCTTCAATTGGGTTACAAATCAAAAATGTATAAAGTCTTCTTGGCAAAAACGTGATATTTTCAAACTGTACTATAGGAATGAAAAAGCATTTATTGAGAGAGAAGTGTCAGAAGAACAGTAGGGAAAGGCACCATCATCTCATGGGATTTAGAGATAAAGCAGTGGGAAGGAGAGGCTATTAGTATATACCAATCTTGTAAACAAGACATTGAATGAGGGTACCCTATGGGAAAACTGTCATATTAAATAAGGCAATATATTAGGAGGTAACAAAATCCTGAACTCAAATGTTGGCTATAATCATGGAAAGAAAGGACAATATAAATGAAACACTTAGGAGAATTCATCTATGGACAGGATATCTAAGTAGATGTGTAAGGTTAGAGGAAAGAAGAAGCAAACTTTGTCACCAAGATTTCAAGTTTGTATCTTGGGAATGTTGATTGGGGGTAAAAAAAAAAAG